>NW_022968300.1:0-287 GCF_012274545.1 Fukomys damarensis
CCACACCCTGTTGAAATATAGGCACATACTCCTTATCCTTGCCTTTCTTCACTTTGGACTTTAGGTGATTAATACATAGGCCTCAATTTCCCTGTACAGTTTGGGCTTAATCGCAGTGATGAACTTGCAGGCAAATTTGGGTATACAGGACTACTCTGAGGTTCTAAGAACAGCCTAATTATTGGGGCTATGACAGCTAATTTGTTTCTGTGTTTCATCGAACACTTTACATATTTTGGGGAAAGTCTATGTAATTTTCTTTTTAATGCCATAATGTAAAGAAATGG
>NW_022968301.1:0-320 GCF_012274545.1 Fukomys damarensis
ACACCTTAAGCCCTTGTCTTCCTATTTCACATTGTCAACTTTGTCATTAAGAAAAATTATGTATTACTAGAGTCTATTCACACCAGAGAAACTATTTGGTGTTTAAACACCTGGGATTTATTGATTTCACTTGATAGTATATCACATATAGGGACATTTGGCAGGGCAAGCAAAGGCAGTCTATGCTACTTATGTTTATTCCACCCATTGAGCCAAGGCCATTCCTCTGTTAAATGTGTCATACGGTCTCAATTTAAATATGAGGTGGGTAGGACTGAAATTAATGAGGGAGGAAAAAGATATTGAGGATATGTATTGGG
>NW_022968302.1:0-307 GCF_012274545.1 Fukomys damarensis
GAAGTCAGCCTTCCCCAGTGGTTGAACCTCTCGTGATGTAGAGTGTGCTCTATCCCACGGCATCCCCACGGTGAGCAAGCACTCTACCGCTGAGGT
This sequence comes from Fukomys damarensis, assembly GCF_012274545.1. Classification (NCBI taxonomy): domain Eukaryota; kingdom Metazoa; phylum Chordata; class Mammalia; order Rodentia; family Bathyergidae; genus Fukomys; species Fukomys damarensis. The sequence goes on from NW_022968302.1 coordinate 97, forward strand.
ACGCACTTGCTCCTGGCCCTGTGTTTCTTCATGGTGCAGGGAGGGAGATTCCCTTACACAAAAGATTTCTTTTATGTGTGTCAGCTTCTCTAAAAGGGGTAACTGTTTAGCGTTACTCCTGACCGCAGTTTCTCACAATAACAGCTCAAAATAGTATGCCAAGGAGACATATTTGGGGGAAGGGATAGAATTCTGGTCTCCCTACAGTCAT
>NW_022968303.1:0-282 GCF_012274545.1 Fukomys damarensis
GGCTTGTGTGCACTCAGAGCTGCTAGGCACTCTCCTAGGCCTGAAGGGATTTTCTGGTACAAGCGCCGCACCACAGTGTTTCAATCTCTGCTGGGCAGAGACCTACAAAGAAAAAGGAATACAGTTATACTCCATATAAGAGGTGGACTTCACTGGTAAACTCACGCAGTTGAAGCCCATTTCTCTGTGGAGTTTTGCACATTCAGGAAATGAACCACCTTACTTTCAAAGGCCCATTGGCGAAAGAAGCAGTTTTCTGGGGAAAACTGCCATTTCAACACC
>NW_022968304.1:0-216 GCF_012274545.1 Fukomys damarensis
CTCCCCGCTCCTCTCGCTAGGGGGCGGTATCGCCTAACTGCTGACTCCCGCAGGCCTCGCCGGTTGAGGCCGGACCTAGCGCCTAGCGCGAGCCTTCAGCCAAGACCATCGCATCTCTGCTGCCGCTACAGCGGTGCCAGCTCTGTCCTTCTCCGCCCTCTCTTGCAACCCCAGGTCAGACACGCCTTCCTCTGTCCGAGCCCGGAGATCTTTCTC
>NW_022968305.1:0-845 GCF_012274545.1 Fukomys damarensis
CCCTCCATGTTAATGGCTGTGCAACTCATCTCCCACCACATAGCACTCCGGGCTTTCCCTCTCCACCCTCCCACTGAGGGACACTGAGGTGGCCATGACAGCTCATGCTATAGGGGTCATTCTCTGGCGTCTCCTTCTTTGGGAGAAGACTCCCTAGTTCAAAGGGTATGACTATTCCACTTAATTTAGCACAGCTGGAGTGCTTGGCAATCTTCACTTCCTTCTGCAAGACATAAGGCTACTAGAACCATACTCTCCTACCAAAACAGTGTTATCCAGATTTCTAACTTCCTATGTGTGGGGTGTAAAGTGATATCTTGCTGTTGTTTTAATTTCCTCTTATTATAAATGAACTGGAGCATCCCACCATTCTCTTGTTCACCTTTTAGATTCACATTTTCTTTTCAGCCATTCCACTCATGCATGATTACTACCAAATGGATTGACCCTCCTACACTTCATCATTACAAAGGTTTCTGTTTGGACATAGGTCTTCCCATATCTCCTCCTGATATGGGGTATGAAGAGGTGGGTGCTCTGGGCTTATCTCTAGTTGGCTTCTCGCAGGTGGAGGCAGATTCCTTTGTTGACTGGGGCTATTGCTCATTCCTTTAAGGAACACAAAGCGTGAAAACAGGCCTGTAACATCTTTGCATTGTCCAGGGCCCTAGAATTAAGCCATTTGCCTTGGCCAGTTTCATGTACTAAGGCCCATTTTTCTCCCAGACTCAGTTTCCTATGTACAGCCTCCCTTCCCCTTGGAACTCACAATGGGCTGTAACAGGTCCTGGGCTATAACTCAGATTTTCTTTTGTCTGTGTGACTGTAGTTCCCCATGATGAGTC
>NW_022968306.1:0-202 GCF_012274545.1 Fukomys damarensis
AATTAGTGCACCGAACAATTACAGTTACATAAGTGTGTTTTCATCAGCACCATCTGTACACAAGACTGTGTATTTGTGTTTAGGTGTGTGTATGTATGTGTGTGTGTGTATATATATATATATATATATATATATTACAGAGAACCTCTGGAAACAGTAAACCACCATTTGTTCTCTGTGCAGCCAAAAACTGAATGTAACA
>NW_022968307.1:0-457 GCF_012274545.1 Fukomys damarensis
CCCCCCTTCCATGTCTTGATCATCTTCCTATCTGAACAAAGTCCATTTCCCTACTTCCTGTTATCCATATTTTATTTTCCTCTTCATTTATATTTTGGGTTTCTCATATAAAAAAAAGCAATGAGGTATTTACGCTTGTGTGTCTGCTTTACTTCACTTAACGTTATGGTCTGAAGATGCCTCCATTTTCCTAGAAATGACTCAAGTTCACCCTTCCTTAGAGAAGTACTCCATAGGGTATATAAGCCACATTTTCCTTATCTATTCATCAGTTGATATATACACATACATCACTTTTAAGAAAACTCAAAAATGTCTCCACTGTAAAGCAAAAGTCATCCAATCACTTCACTCCTAGGTTAGCCAAAAGAAATGAAATCATGTGTATGTATATCTATGCAAAGACTTAGATATAAAAGTTAACAACAGTTTGTTGTTAAACAGGAAGACCAGTGTA
>NW_022968308.1:0-235 GCF_012274545.1 Fukomys damarensis
AAATTTATAACCATATTTGGAGGGAATTAAAAATAGATAAAATATTTTCATAACACATATGTTATCCTACAAAATTGTTATAATTTTATGACCTTTTTCTTTAAAAAACATAATACAGAACTCATATGTTCAAATATCAGGAATGTAAACAAGAATAAGTAAAAAGAAAATTTTTGGCTGGAAATTTAGCTCAGTAACACCATACCTGCCTCACAAGCTCAGGGTTCGGAGTATG
>NW_022968309.1:0-585 GCF_012274545.1 Fukomys damarensis
ACACATATATGATACAATTTAAAATTAAATGATTATGCTATTATTTGGTTAATCACTTTTTTATAGTCAATATATTGGTAGCACTCTATTTAATAAATACAGATCTACATAGAGAAATAAGAACGGCTAATAATATATATTCTACACAGTAATTAAGAGATATAATAAAGGTGATATTTGATGTCCAGAAAGGATAACATGTCCAGTAAGAAAACATATCTAAAATGTCTAACACAGTAACTATCAGCAGGCACTGAACCAATTATCCACTGTGGAGTAAAATCTATAAAGGATATCTATACACTCACAAATAAGCACTCACTATCTGTTAATACATACCAAGTAAATTCATTGAATCCAATTCTCTCTCTTCTTATCCTCATGAGAGAAAGATATTATAGTGGGTTTTTGTCTTCAGAAAGAGAGTACTTCAAGGTATACTTTACCTCCAAGGGTTTTGAAAAAGCACCAAGAATGATGAAACATCAAATAATTTAGTTTTCAAAGACTTATGGGCTGATAAGTTTCCTAGACAGTTGTTAAAGGACCTGAGGCCCATTCACAACAAACATTCCCAATCTTTTA
>NW_022968310.1:0-1711 GCF_012274545.1 Fukomys damarensis
TGGATGTATGGTATGAAATTGAGGCTAGGGATCTGGATTAGACATAGGAGCTTTGGCATCATCAGTAGACAGATGACAGTTTCACAATTCTATATTTCTGTGGAGACACTAGCAGCACAATGCTCAACATGTGATAACAATGTTTATAACTAAATACTGTGAATAGCTCATGAAACTACCATATAACATTAAATTATAATGATAATGAATATAAAAATCAATAAAAATGTTACCTGCAAATTTACTGAGAAGTAATAAGATGGAACAAAGGAGTTTAAAGTAATTTCTTTTTAAAAATACAACTGTTAAAAAGCCTTCTGTTAAGAAAGATGTTCATTTTGTGAAAGTTGCCAGACTCGAAATGGAGTCACTTTTGTGAAACTCTAACCAAAAGAATAATAAAGGAACCCCTAGAAGGTAATGAAGAAAGAAATGTCATGCAGGAGTCTGATGACAAAAAAGTTTCATATGTAACTGGTTTATTATGGTGTCCGTGCAGTCAGACTTCTCTGCTAATGCTAATATATATTTGCAGTCACCCCTAGCACTTGAAACTCTGGCTCAGCTCCACCTCAGGTCAGTAGGCACTAGATTCTCATAAGGAGGGCAAACTGCACACCCAGATCCCTCACGCGCGCAGTTCACAGTTCGGTCCCTGCTTCCACGAGGATCTAATGCTGCTGCTGATCCGGCAGGAGGCGGAGCTCGGGTGTTAATTCAAGGGATGAGGAGCAGTGGTAATATAGAGGAAATTGTGCTCCCTGGCCCTCACTCACCTCCTGCTCTGTGGCCTAGATCCTAACAAGCCATGGACCCATGCAGCCCTGGGGTTAGGAAACCCTGCTGTAGGCAATTTGTCTCTCTCTTTTTTGCCTCAGTTTCTACATCTGTAAAGGAAAGCCGATGACAGAGCCTACCTGGTGTGGTTGCTGTCAATTTTAAATTAAGTAGTGCACATAAAGTGCCTGGACCTCCCATTGTACTTTGGAGGCCTCAGAGGCTGCTGGCCCACTATTCTGTATGGCTCCAGGGAAGGCCTTTTCATGTTCTCAGCAGGAGGCCCTGAGGCCTGCACCCCAGGATTTAGTTACTCAGTTTTGTGAAATTTAAGCTTGAGGCGCATTTCACATTTCACTTGAGGGGGACCCATATGTTTGCCCAGGAAAGGCTTTATCTCTCTTGTGAATTGGCCAGCTGCTCACAGGTGTGCTGATCTGCAAGTAAATCACGATGCCCTTGGAGCCTAGTCTGTCTGGCAGGTGTGCAGCCTTGGGAAGATCTGGGACACCCAATGGATGTGTCCTGGAAGGCTGATGTGTACTTTAGGGGCTCCTGAACCCAACCATTCAAATTATAGTGAGGTACTGTAACCATTGTTGTTGTTTTAAACCATTATGCTTAGCATTGTTTCACTGCATAGTAATAGAAAACTGAAAGGTAGTAATGGGCTGACTATGAGAAAGGCTGTTATGAGAGCTTCTGAGTACTGTTTATCTCCAAGCTCAGGTCCCCAGGTGTCGCTATTGCACCAGCAGGGGGCAAAGAGATGGGGAGTTGTTTTTGGCTTTTGTTTTGGTGGTACTGGAACGGAACCCAGGGGCACTCTACCATTGAGCTGCATCCTTAGCTCTTCTCATTTTTTATTTTCAGAAAAGGGCTCACTAAGTTACTCAAACTGGCCTTGAACTTGTAATTCTCCTTCCTCAACCTC
>NW_022968311.1:0-645 GCF_012274545.1 Fukomys damarensis
GTACCTTTACATGACAGGTCTTGGTTCTCAATTTTTCCCCATTCCCCTGCCCTCCCTTCACCCACTCCACCCTTCCCTATTTACAGAGGCTTTGTTTCCATATTTTCCTTTTCTCTTATTTTTTCTTTTCCCTTCTTAGCTTTCCCCTCCCCCTCCCACTTACCCTAAACCTTTAGATATTTTTCCTATTACACAATATATTTATACATTTTGATTCTTATTTACACTTTTAGTTTATCACAGTAGAGAAACTACTCAGTATTTATATACGTGTCCTATTAATTTCACTTAAGAGTATGTCCTCAATATGCATTAACTTAGCTATAAAGATCTCTAGTTTCCCATTTTTTATAGCTGAGTACTACTCCATTTTATTTTTTTTAAAAAAAACATATCTTCTTTATCCAGTCTTCAGTTGATGAGCAATTGTGCTTTTTCCAAGGTTTAGCTATTACAAACTGTGCCACTATAAATATGGATGAGCATATATGGCTGTGATGTGATTCTTTTGATTCTTTTGGGAAGATATTCAGCAGAGGATTAGCTGGGTCAAATGGGACTTCTAATCCTAGTTGTCTGAGATATCTCCATATTGATTTCCACAGTGGTTGCACCAGTCTGCACTCCCACCAATAATGGAGAAGG
>NW_022968312.1:0-384 GCF_012274545.1 Fukomys damarensis
TTTAAGAGACTTTGATATTCTGCAATTAGCTTTTTTCTGTTTCCCTAGTGAAGCAGAATGTAGCTTAGAGTCAGTAAATTGAATAATCAAAAATTAAGAAACTATATTTCTTTTATTCCTGTTCTAGTTTGCTACAATTCACACCTTCTAAAATATTTGTTATAAAAATAAAACTATTGAACACCCATGAACGTTCTACTGCTTTAAAATAAAATAACTTCTAAGTGTAAAGTAATTCCATAAGGATTAAAATCAGTGGAAAAAGAAGAACATATAAATATAAATTATATCATCATGGCAGTTTTGTTGGCCTTTATAAGATATCTTGATATTTATAGAAATTTTGAGCCAAATCATGAAAACAGAATGATTAGTCAGTAATAT
>NW_022968313.1:0-208 GCF_012274545.1 Fukomys damarensis
GGGTGTATAATACCACTTACTTATCAGTTCAGATCTACGGCAGGGAGGTATTTAGTCAGACAGCGCTGTGTGAGGCAGAACACGGGTGTCTTGCGTGCTGAGTGTAATTTCCATACCATGTTTGCTCTACTGCCTGTGTCGGCTACTTCATTCTCACAAGCAATGTGAGCCATCTGCAAATTCAGGTCTGTTTCCTGGGCTGATTCCA
>NW_022968314.1:0-200 GCF_012274545.1 Fukomys damarensis
GGCTCCCGAGTGACCAGGACCCGTCCCTGCCTGTCGGGAAGCTACAGGTTCGTCGGGCTCGTCCAAGACTTCACAGACCGTGAGCGGGCCTGGAAATGGCCCTCCTACCTCCTTGTGACCAGTGGAAAATGGCAGGAAGGGTGAGGACCCTTTCAAAGTTATGACCGGGTGGGATGGGAAATGCCTGGAATCCCAGCACT
>NW_022968315.1:0-246 GCF_012274545.1 Fukomys damarensis
ATTAAAAGTATATTTGGGAATGAGACATGAGAGGATTGAAGAAGAAATTGGTCAAAGAAAAAATCACAATAAACATAAAATATAGGCAAACATTTGGAAACAGCACATTTTATGTAATGCAGCAGAAACACTTCTAACAGGAAAGTTAAAGCAACGTATGCTTACGTTAAACAAAAGAGATTGCCAATAAACTAGTTAACATTACACTTCAAGGAACTAGAATAAAGATACTCCCCCAGCAATTTA
>NW_022968316.1:0-7053 GCF_012274545.1 Fukomys damarensis
CTGCTTGCTCTTACTGATCTTCCGTTTCGCTCTTTATGATTGTGGGTGTTTTTTTTTTAGTTTATTGGTACATTTTAGGTACACAGTGCAGTTGCATTCATCATTGGGATCTTGTAGCTTTACAGGACAGGTCTTGGTTCTCATTTTTTCCCCTTATCCCTGCCCTCCCTTCACGGGATTGTGGGTTTTGCTAATTGTATCTGTCGGCAGTTTTCCTGTGTGACGTTTGCCTGCTGACACGAGGTCCTGTTCAGTGGCCCTAAGGCTCTGGGATGCTCAGGACTGGGGTTCCGCCTCTCCTTTCCGTACTAGGTGTCAGACATCAACCCAGTTTTGTTGCTGTCTTTCTTCACACCCAGGGCATTACTGTTCTGAGCATCAGCTTGATAATGTTTTCCTGTCCAGGGAGGTTGTTGCGCACATATTCATTGCTTGTTTATTGCTTTATTGGCCTCTTTCACACATTGTAAAATTCCCTGGGAAGAAACTAGTGAATGGGAGGAGGAAGAGGTCGGAGAAAGTGAGTGGGTGACTTCAGGGTTGTGTCACAAAAGATAGGAGAGGGGAGGAGAAAGGAGGGTCTTTTCACCTGCGGTCAGATCAATGGCGAAGAAGCAGAAGGAGAAGAAGCTGGACACAGAAAGGAGGGTGAAGACCACAGTTTTGTAGAACAGGACATTTGTGAGCTGGGAGGGAGTGGTGATCTTACGGGAGAGTGGAATGTGGGAGATGGGATGGCTTTCGCTAATGGAGAGGGGAGGGTATGACACTGTACATGGGGTCTGCTGTATGATGAGGGCGTGCAGTCATCCTCCTGTTAGCGAACAGAGAGGTCACTTACCTTGCCCAAGGCCACACAGCTAATGAAACCAGAGCTGGGCTTTGTACCAACTCTATGCAAGACGCAAAAATCCTAATGTTTTTAATGGTGGTGGTGAGGCTGTCCACTCTGCTTTAGAAATAGTGGAGCTGCTTCTAGCAGAGTCACCAGGGTAAAGAATGAACAATCTTAGCCTACGAAACAACACAGAAAAAACAAAATAAAAAGATAAGAAAAAAATGATGAAGGAGTTCTTTCGCCAGCACTGATTTCTCCAAATTTAAGTTGACGTTTGAAATGCTTGCTGTGTCGAGGTAGAATTTGTGCCATTCCTGTGTGGATTTATTTCTGTATCCGCTTCAGTCAAATTACCCAGACTGGAATTATTTGTAGTTTAGTCTCTTGCTCTCTGATGTTCCAAGGAGTTTTTTAATGGAAATTTAAAAATCTTTTATTTTTGAGACCCGGGCTGATTTTTCCATTTCTCACTGGGCCGTAGGGACTGCTGTGACAGGGACCCCTGTGGGGGCCTGGATCCTACTGTCTGCCACCCACCTCTCCTGTGCGGGGGTCCCCTGTGTGTCATCTGGTGCCCGTTCATGGACTCAAGAAATGATTGCCTTTTGAGCAATTGTCCCTGTGTGTTGAGTTCAGCTCAGCCCTGCCCTTGTTCTGCTTTTTTTGTTTTTGCTTTTTCATTTTTTGAGGCAGGGTCTTCTATGTAGCTCAGGCTGGCCTTGAACTCATGGCGACCCTCCTGCCTCAGCCTCCCAGGTGCTTCCAGGCCCACACCACCATGCAAAGCTTTTTGCCCTTATGCTGCTTTAAACTCAGCATCTTTATTACATAATGTACATAATATGCTCTCCTGACTGAATTTTGACTCTGTGGAACATGAGCTCCCCTGCCCCTGGTTTGCACTGTTCTATTTCCTGTCTTTGTGGATCTGACAACTGTAGGGATCTCTTGGCAGTGTGTCCTTTGTGTCTGGCTTTTTTACTGACCATCACGTCCTCAAGTTCACCTGTACTGTAGTGTGTGTCCTGACTTCTTTCCTTTTCATCGCTAAATACTATTCCCTTCAACCTTTGAATGCTTGGGTTACTTCCATGTTTTAACAACTATGGATCTTGCTGCTATGAACATGGCTGTAGCTTTTAAAATGCTTATGTTGACCTTGTTGCCCTGGCTTTGGGAAGATTATTTAATGTCTGCTGGAGTTTTAAAACATAAAACTGACCAAAACGAGCCTTTAGAAGGTAGTCCCATTTTAGAGGAACGCATGAAAAGTGTGTCAGCTATTCTTCCCCCACCCCGAGTCTTCTCAAATATCTTGTTAGGTATCTTGGCCTTCATCCTCTCTTGTCAGCTTCCTGAGGCATCCGGGGATGGGTCCTCATTTGTGTTCTCAGGGTGTGGAAGGGACTGACCCTGGTCCCTCAGGCTGCCAAGATGGTGGCCCATGCAGACACCGAGAATGGGACCAAAGAGTCACCGGGGAGGGGCAGTTGCCAGAGGCAGGACTCGGGAGATGTGGCCCTTTCCTGGCTTCAGGTCGTAGAACAGTCCCGAGGCTGGAGTCTCCTTAGGGCCCAAAGTTCAGCCTCGCTGCAGCCATTTTCTGATGGTTGTGGAAGTGCTCAGAATCGGCTTTCCTGTTCTGGCACTGACTTCCGGTTCCGGCACTGGCTTCCGATTCTGTCTCGGTGCGTCCGAGTTGCAGTTTCCCTCCCTGGAAAGTGGGGCTCCTCGTGGGGCGCATTCTGTGGGTTCGCCCTTCCTGGGGGCCCCGCCGCTGGCCGAATCTGGCCCTGTTTCTGACTCTGGCCTCCGACGGTCTCCCACCCACCTCCTGGGGCGTGACGACCCCCGAGGGAGGGCACCCCGACCCCCAGGGGGCGCAGCTCGGACTGGGCTGGAATCCCCAGCGCTGGGCATTTTGAGGAACTGGAAGCCAGGGCCTGGCTGACCAGCTGCTCTGGCCAAACCCGCTGGCGTTTGCTCTCTGGGAGGCCACCTCAGCTGCTCCCTGCCGGTCAAAGAGATGGGTGAGGCCAGGGGCCGGCGAGTGCCAGGGGAACTAACTGATGAGCAAGGACACGGGCAGACATGGGCAGCCGAGCCGGGGGACCCTCCGCCCTGCCTCTGCAATGCTGTCTTCGCCTTAGGGTCCCTGAAAGTTGAGTTGCTCCGTTTGCAGATCATCATCAGGTGTCAGACATTTAGGTGTATGGTGTTGAGGGTTAGATTTGAGGCAGAATGTTTAGCTTCCTGTTTTGTTGTTGTTTGAGACATGATATTGCTGTGTAGTCCAGGCTGGCCTTGAACTCACAGCGATCCTCCTGTCTCAGCCTTCTGAGTGCTGGGATGACAGGCCTGTGCCACCAGGCCTGGCTTAGCTTCCTATTAAAACCACCTCCTCTTCTTTTTTTGTTTTTCCTCCTCTTCCTTCCTCCCTCTCCCTTCCTCCCGCTTCTTCTTGTACTTCCTGTTCTCATTGTGAAAGGTGGTGAAATGCAGGGGGGGAGGATGACGGGAGGGAGGGAGGGAGGGAGAGAATTAACCAAGGAGGAAGCTGTTCTTATTCATCATGAATTAGCTGCCTCCTGTGAGACTGAGCTCTCCTGGAGACAGGGACAGGGATGTTGCTGCTTCCTCTGGAGTTCCTAGCTCCGTCATGATGCCTGACTGATAGTCAAGAAGCAGCGACAACCTTAACGTTCCTGATTAGCTGATGCTTGCTGAGCACATGCTATGTAAGCACTCGTCAAGTGCTGCTCATGGTCCCCACCCCTCAGCCTGTGGGAGTGTGTTATCCCCATTTCACAGAGGAGGAAACCTGGCCTGGGATAGTCATCAAGGTGCTTGCTCCAGGCGCTCTAGCTGGGCAATGGTTGGACCTCAGGCCGATCTGACACAAGGCCCCGGATACGAGGTCTGCCAATTATGGCCTGTGGTCAAGTCCAGCCCACTGCCCGCTCACTTTGCATGGATGCCGAACTCGGTGTTTTGTTCTTCATTTGTTTATTTGTTCACTCCTAGAATTTCTTCCAAGGAGCACAGCTTCCCACTCCTGTTTAAGAGACTGGTTTAAAACAGGGTGGTGGGCGGTAGGAGTGACCCGAGCTGCCAAAAGTAAAGAGAAGGGAAGGGCCTTCGGCGGGAGGCCCCTCAGACGGGGTTTCGGGGAGGGGCCTTAGGAGCAGCGTGCATCAGTGCTGCTCTCCTTCACCCCCAGATGGAGCGGCAACGCCTGGCTCGAGAGAAGCAGATGCGGGAGGAGGCCGAGCCCACGAGAGACGAGTTGGAGAGGAGGCTGCTGCAGATGAAAGAAGAAGCAACGATGGCCAACGAAGCGCTGGTGATTTCTGTGGGGTCGGGGGCCCCGAGGTTGTGTGGGGCCTTCTGTGAACGAGCAGTGTTTGCTTTATTTCCGTTGGAGGCTGAGGCAGGTGGATTATGAGTTCAAGGCCATCTTGGGCCACTTGGTGAGACCCTGTCTCAAAAAAAAGAATAAATGAAGAGAAGCAGTTGGAGATGTAGCTCGGAGGTGGAGCGCACCAGCCTTCAGCCCCAGTACCACACACAAAAAACAGCAGTCCTGGAGCTGGAGGTGCGACTCAGTGGTAGAGAGCTCGCCTGCTACACGTGAGGCCCCGGGTTTGATCCCCAGCACCACGAAACATCTGTGCTGACGGATGCAGATTTAGGTGGGGTGCATGAACAGCCCAACTCCACTTATTTTTTTTTTATTTCTTTATATATATTCTAGATAATCGTCCTTTATCTGAATAGCTGGTAAAAACTTTTTCCCAGTCTGTGGATTGTCTCTTCGCTCTGTTGGTGGTTTCTTTTGCTGTGCAAAAGCTTTTTAATAGGATGAGATCCCAGTTGTTGATTCTTTGTAGTATTTCCTGTGTGTCTGGGTTTTGTTCATGAAGTGTTTGCCTACTCCTATGTCCTCAATCGATCTACCTGTTTTCTCTTTCAGCAGATTTAGTGTTTCTGTTTTAATATTTAGATCTTTGATCCATTTTGATTTTAGGTTAGTGCATGGTGAAAGATATGGGTCCAGTTTCAATCTTTAGCATGTGGAAAACCAGTTTTTTCCAGCAGCATTTGTTAAAGAGGCAGTTTTTCTTCCAGGGAAGGCATTTGGCTCCTTTGTTAAAGATAGGATAGTTGAGTGTGTCTGGAGTTGTTTCTGCATCCTCTAGTCTCTTCCATTGATCCTCAGGTCTTTTCTTTTAGCAATGCCATGTTTTTTTTGTTACTGTAGCTTTGTAGTGTAATTTAAAGTCAGGGATTGTGATTCTCCCTGCTTTGTCTTTGTTGCCTAGAATTGCCTTTGCTATTCTAGGTCTCTTCTGGTTCCAAATGAATTTTAGAATTGTTTTTCTAATTCTGTGATAATGATATATACTGTGAGGATTTTCATTCTTATTGCATTAAATCTATATGACGATCTTGGAAGTATGGCCATTTTTATCATGTTGGTTCTTCCTATCCAAGAACAAGGGATAGCTTTCTATTTTCTGATACCTTGAGAACAATTTTTTTTTCTTTTGATACCGGGGATCGAACTTGGGCCCTTGTGCTTGCGAGCCAGGTGGTGAACTACTGAGCCATATCTCCAGCCCAAGGACAATTTTTTTAACCATTAAAAAAGTGTAAAATTCTTTGATTCCTGTACCAAAAAAAAAAAAGAGTAAAAATCATCCTTAGCCCTCATACTGCACAAGAATAGGTGACGGATTGGAAGATTGGTCTGTGGGCCATAGTTGATTGAGCTCTGATCTTAGTTCAGATTTGATAGATGTTGTAAGAGGGCAGGAGAGACTGGCATGTAGGAAAAGGGATTTTTTTTTTTTGGTGTGGTACCAATTATTGGATCTTGCGCTTGCTAGGCAGCCAGCAGAACCACTGAGCTAAATCTCTGGCCATGAAAGGGGATTTTTTTGTATGAAATTTCTTCAGGCGTAATTTTGCCAGGAAAACCTTTTTCTTTTAAAAAGTGGTCCCCAGAACTAAGAACGATGGACAGTACAGCATTTTCAGCTGGAGTGGGGTTTCTCAATTTTGGCACGGCTGGCAATTTGGCTGGATAATGTGCTGCTGTGGTTCGGGGCTCGGTGCATTAAAGGATTTTTTGCAAGATCTCTTGCCTCTTCCCACTCAATCACAGTAGCACCTGACTACCTGCCACAGTTGTAGCAAACAAAAATCCTATGATCCCAGTACTCTGGGAGGCTGAGGCAGGAAGACTGTAGGTAGTTTGAGCCCCGCTTGGCGCACCTTTGCAACTCAGTGAGACTCTGTCTCAAAATTAAAAAAAAAAAAAAAGTCTGCAGACATTGTCAGATGTCCCTCTCTGCTCCTCTCTCTTTTCCTCTCATTTCTCCCACAAATGAAGAGTCACTGGTCTGCAGGAGGGGATAATAGTGACATTCGCAGAAGGAGCGTAGTACAGTGTAGTTTGGTAATCGTCCATGTGCACTAAAATAGTGTGGGGATCTTGGTAAAATGTGGGTTCTGATTCAGCAGTTCTGTGGTGGGATGGAGAATTTGCATGTCTCCCAGAGCCTTCCAGTGACGCCAGTGTCACTGGCCCGGGGACCATGCTTTGAGTGGCAGAGTAGTACGAGAAAGTGCATAGGCTTTGCCTTTGTTTTTACAGCGTTAGGGGCCAAATCTAGGGCTTTGAAGATGCTAAGAACAGGCTGTACAATTGAGCTATATCCCAGTCCAAGTGCCTGGGCTTTGAAATAAAACAAAGCTAGACTTGAATTTTGACTACACTGCTTCTTTCTTGAACATAATACTTAAGCTCTCTGGACTTCAGTTTCCGCATCAAAAAGATGAGATTAGCAATACTGGCCCTGTACACTTGTTATAAGGATTACGCAATGCTCAATGCCTGGCAGAAAGTGAGAATCAGAAGTGACTATAATTGGCCTGAAGTAGGAGACTTGGAGCCGGGTGTGATGGCGCACGCCTGTAATCCCAGCACTTGGCAGGCTGAGGCAGGAGGATCGCTGTGAGTTCAAGACCAGCCTGGGCTACATAATGAGTTCCAGGGCAGTCTGAACTACATAGTGAGTCTCTGAAGGGAAAAAGAAAAGTAGGAGACATGGGTCACCTTGGGCACTGCCCTCTTGTGCTCTGTCAAATCATTACATCCTTCTGAACTTCAAATTCCTGTGGAAACACAGTATTTATCAGTGATGTTCAAA
>NW_022968317.1:0-475 GCF_012274545.1 Fukomys damarensis
ACTCATGAAAATGGACTTCACAATTGCTCCAGAAAGTGGCAAGAAGGATGGGAGAGGTGTTGAAAGTGAGGAGAAGAATTCTGAAGGGAATTGATGGCAATGGGTCTTTTACTAGCATTTAAAAACTCTAATTATGCATGGTATTTTGTGATCACATCTCCTACATTCTAAACTGGGCCTATTTCACAAGATGGAGTTAGGCCCCCTTGGAACAAAGTGTATATTCTAGATATTGGTATGATCTTGGTGTGGTCAAAAATGTTTTCTGAATCAAGAAGTATTTTTACCCCTGTTAGAAAACAAATCACTGAAAAATGTACAAAATGTTCAAGTTGTATTTTCTAACATAACAATTTTTAATAGAATTTAGGGATAACTAAGTGGTTAAATATCACAACCTACAGAATAGAAAAAAAAAAACCCTGCAAGCTATTTCTTGGACAGTGGAATAACATATAAAGAATTAGGATCCCCA
>NW_022968318.1:0-347 GCF_012274545.1 Fukomys damarensis
TGAAATGCAGAGAATAATATTACATATCTTATATATTATTTTGAGGTTTAAATGACTTATTGTAGGTAAGACACTTAGGATGTTTCCTATAACTGCTCAATAAATGTAAACTCACAGAGGAAGCTAAACAAAATTAGTAAATCTGTGGTTAAGAGAACTATTTTACATGTGCCACATGTCCATGTATTACTAATTCATACTGCTATTTAGTGAGTATTGTGCTAAATATTTTATTTCTGGTGTGGAATATTTTATATACATTATCTTAGTGGAATTTTATCTCATTTTGAACAATTTTGGGAGTGAGACATAAAATCTTAATTTTACATGGCAATTAACTGATGCTA
>NW_022968319.1:0-229 GCF_012274545.1 Fukomys damarensis
GGTCACCTTTGCCAAACATACAGAAGTCTGTTAATAACTAGAACAAGCATTCTTGTTCTTGACATATAGCTATCTTAATCTTATTAACAGATTAGGAGGCAGAAAAAGAAAGTTGTGTTTACACCTGAATTTTACCCAAAAGTGTACCCTAAAGATTTTCTCTAGCGTCCTGAGACCTATGTAAGAACTTATAAAGGGTTTAAAATTCTGGAACTGTCACTTAGCAATC
>NW_022968320.1:0-221 GCF_012274545.1 Fukomys damarensis
TCTCCTTTCCACTGTGCTCCATTTCTGTTCTTTTATTTGTAGCTGCCCTTTGCCCAGTAGGTTTGTTCTTTCTTTTGGGTACCCTGCTTACCAGGCAGGTGTGGTCGGCTGAGCCTCATCCTGGCCCCGAGGATGGCTGTAGCCCACATGTGCATGGTCCTGGTTCAATCCCCAGCCCAGAGGAAACAAGAAGAGCACTGAAGAAAAGGGAGAGAAGACTG
>NW_022968321.1:0-638 GCF_012274545.1 Fukomys damarensis
AATCAATCAATCAATCAAGTGGGCTGGTTCCTTCTGGAGGTTCCAGGGAGGACCTCTGTCCCGTCCTCACAGCTTGCACAGGCACCCACGTCCTTCGGCCTCATGGATCAGTCCTTCTGTGTTTGTTTATTTTTATTTTTGGAGTCAGGGTCTCACTGTGTAGCCCACGCCGGCCTCGAACTCATAATGATCCTCCTGCCTCAGCCTCCTGGGATGACAGGCGTGCGCCACCACACTCAGCTCAAGACAATCTTTCTCACACTAGCATCTCTCTCGTGCCCTCTCCTCATGTGAGGACCTGATTCCCAGGCACCCAATGACTTCCCCAGGGGTCAGCACAGTGGTAGCCTCTGCCCTGCTCCGCCAAGGAGGCAGAATCCTGCCCGGGCCCTGGGGAAGAGCGTGTGGCTTTAAACAAAACAAACAAGGCCCTGAGCCTGTTTTGTGGAGCTGACATGCAGGGGTGGAAAACAGGCGGTACAAGTGTGTGGGAAAGCAATAAAGATAACTGCAGACAGCTTAGGGTGGCTTAGGGTTCCAGAATAAAACACAACATGGGGTCTGATAAGAGGCAATAACAGCCAGGGGCAGGGGAGCCGCAGCCCTTCGGGTGCCTCCAGGACTTCTGGCACGGGTGG
>NW_022968322.1:0-259 GCF_012274545.1 Fukomys damarensis
CATGGCTTGGACGTCGGTTCTAACTTTCCCTCTTATTTCACATAATTCAGGCCTTGGACACTTGTTTAGTGGTTAGGTTGAGACATGAGAAGCCTGTGGCCTCACAAGAGGGCTGAAGAACAAAGCTGTAATTTTCAGCTCAGTCTAGAGACTCAGCTTCTACCCACACTGCCTTGTGTCAGGACTTCAGCAGCCTGGGGCAGGAGAAGGTTGGGAGAATCATGGTGCTTTTCTTTTGCTGTGAATGACAGTGGGACTT
>NW_022968323.1:0-223 GCF_012274545.1 Fukomys damarensis
GAAGGGTAGGGGAAAGGAAATAAGGGAAAGAAAATATGAAAAAACAAAATAATAGAAACAAACTTTTTGTAAATGGGGAAGAGTGGAGGGGGTGAAGGGAGGATGGGGCTATGGGGAAAATATGCGAACTAAGACCTATCATGGAAAGTTTCAACATCCCAATGATCCATGTAATTGTACTATATACCTTAAAAGTGCCAATAAACTCAATGAGGAAAAAAAA
>NW_022968324.1:0-212 GCF_012274545.1 Fukomys damarensis
TGGCAAAAGAATTTCGCATAGGGATAAATGAGGCATAGAATCCCAAACAGCCACAATCAGGAAGGACTTCTTCACTACACATCATCCAACTCCAGCAAGTGCAAAGCAAGGACAAAAATCTGAAAAGTTGTTAGCGGAAAGCAAGGAACCCCTTATAAAGTTACTAGAATTAAAGCAGACTCCTCAACACAAATGCTAAAGACCAGAAGAGC
>NW_022968325.1:0-303 GCF_012274545.1 Fukomys damarensis
GGCTTCCCCCATGAAACCAGAGCAGCCCTGACACCACCCTGGCAGCCCTTCCGAATCCACCTTTTCTGCTCCTAAGACAGATCCATATGTCAGCACTGGCAGAAGCAGCAGAGATCCCAAGAACTGAGCAGTGTTGGCCCCACAGGGTGGAATTCACTCCAAAAGCCCTGATTATAAGAGCTGCTGCCATCGGGAGAGGAGAAAGCAGAGCTAGGGCAGGTGGTCCTACCAGCAGGGGCAGCTTCCCCGGCCTCCTGAGGACTGCAGCAAGGATCCCAGGAAACAAGGAGGCCAGGAGAGGTG
>NW_022968326.1:0-206 GCF_012274545.1 Fukomys damarensis
GTGGAAATTTAATGGTCTACGTAGAAGATAGTTTGATCTCTCATTTTGGACTATACAGGAAACCTCCTAAGGCAAGAGAGAATTGAAAAATACAGGTTCAGAATGGAAGAAAAACTGTGTTGCACTTTGAACATGAGTTAAATTGTCATCTTTAGGGAAATCATTTTTAAGTTGCAGCTGAGATTATGAGCTGAAGATTTTTATAT
>NW_022968327.1:0-242 GCF_012274545.1 Fukomys damarensis
AGATTTAATTCTACCCAGTGGCAAAGAATTTTCTCAGTTGTGGTAATAAATACACATGATATATCTAAAAAAAAAAAAAAAGAATTAACAGAGATTTTTTTTTTCCAATACCAGGGATCAAACTCAAGACCTTATGCTTGCAAGGCAGGTGCCGTACCACTGAACTAAATGCCCAGCCCTAACAGAGATTTTTGAAAGAGACTGAGCCGGGGACTTCCTTTTGGTCCAGCTGGTGCATAACC
>NW_022968328.1:0-2816 GCF_012274545.1 Fukomys damarensis
AAATGGGTGATTTTTGTTTTTGAATGCAAGTGTATATGTATATGTATGTATGTATGTGTGTGTGTATATATATATATATATGTATGTATAAAATGCTAAAAATTCACAAAACATTAAAATACTATAATTTTTGAAATTCCTTAAAATAGCTGAATTTAAATTTTATAAGAGCTGCCATATCTTACGATCTTTAAAAATGCTTTCAAGAAACCACTCAAAGAATTTTTAAAAACTTAATTCTATATGCTTTTACTCAAGTTTTTGCAGCACTGAGGACTAAATGCAGAGCCTCTGAAATGAGGTATATTTTCAATCTTTTTTATTCATTTATTTATTTAATTTTGAGGCAGTCTCACAAAGTTACTAAAGAGACCAGGCTGAGCTCAAATTTGCCATCTTCCTGCCTCAGCCTCCCACAGTGCTTTTATCCAATCTTATTGATACTTTCTCCTTCTATAAAGTAAGAGAAATATACATTTAAGCAATTTTATCAGTTTAACAACACGTAAAAGCTTCAGATATTTCAAATAATCTAAGATGGTTAAATATTTTACCTAAATTCATCATTTTAAGGAAAACCTAATTCATATCACATTTTTTCCCTTTATTGAGTTTATTGGTACATTTAAGGTATACAGTACAATTACATTCATTATTGGGCTCATGTACCTTTACATGACAGGTCTTGGTTCTCATTTTCATATCACATTTTTAATTCAAGTGTGACTTTTACTTGTTCACAGTTTTAAGTCATACACCCAATCTACCTTTTGACAATGAGTCTAAATAAAAAAGATTTTAGTTTTATGTGTTGAGAAAACAAATGTTTTAGGACAATTCTCATAATCCAAAAGAGTTTCAATGAAAATTTTTAATCAAAGAGTAGAAGCATTTGGGCGTACCAGATGAAAGCAGTACTATTTAATAGTACTACAGTGTCTACCATGAGTACTTCGGGAGGGGGCAGGGGGACTCAAAAAAAAAAAGAAAACCTTGATAACAAACAAGACAACGAAATTACACCGGTTATTAGGTACACACCTGAAACACGAAGACCAAAGTAACCAGCACAGTACAGCTACACACAAGAGCCCATTAGTGCTGATAAAACCTAGTTCAGCTATTGGAGGAGCAGCACAGGGTGACAAACAGCTTCTCTGCTACAAAGGTGGCAGGAAATCTATCAAACTGGACAATAAAATTGCAATTGAGTTTCTCTGGCTTTTTATAGCAGCTGCATGTATCCTGGTGCAACTCGGCAAAAGCTATCCAATACTGCAACATTAGTTCTTTACACACCAGCTCTTTATCAAGAACTGTGACATAAATTTGTGTTACTGAGATGCAAAATAACTGCAAAAAAATAAGCATCAATTAAAATACTGTGTACATTTTAAAACTCTTTGAAACAGATTTTTAGATGAGAGAAAATTTACCCATTTGCTTCAACTCTATCTTAAACCTTATTATTAAGTACTGATGTGAAGATCCTTACTGCATAATTTGTTCATTTCATTTTAAAAATAGATATCAAGTTTTAAAATTTCAAAAGAATGAGCACAGCAATTAATCAAATAAATTACTCTGTAAAAATATTTTGTGAAAAGTCTTTTAATCAATGAAGAAAATCCAAAAAAAGAAATAAAGCTAAAAATCTTACATGAAACTTAAGAGTAGAAACTATAAAAACTTTGCTTGCCCTCTCAAAGTAATGCTTTACCATTTATTTTTCAAAGAATACTTTCACAGCAAAAAGTGATGGATCTAGTTTCACTCAGATAATAACACTCTGCAAATAACAGCATTTATACCATTTTATAACTGTAATCTCATACATTGAATCACAGGTTGGTACCTGTCCAAAAAAAGTAGACAGAAGAGGCTTCTCCTTTAAGGAACTATTTTCTTTTCCTTTCTTTTATCTTATTGAGTTTATTGGTACATTGTAAGTATACAGTACAGCTACATTTATCATTGAGATCTTGTACCTTTACATGACAGACCTTGGTTCTCATTTTTCCCCATACTCCTGCATTCCCTTCACCCTCTCCACCCTTCCCTATTTATAAAAGACTTTGTTTAAAGCAATTATTTTCTTTGCAACTATTTTTAAGGTATGTTTAAAATCACAAGTCTGAGTAAAGAAAAATATGAACTAACCAAAACTGTATACACACACAGACAACTTAGAGGCTCCTGCAGGCTTGTTCCACACACAGAGTCTAAAAACTGAGAGATTTCAGACACTTCAAAAGAATTGTGTATATCACTTCCTTTAATACTGTCTGCACCAAATATATACTATCAGAAAGAAAAAAGATTTCTCTGTTATCAAAAAGAATTTACTAAGGGATTATAAAGTAGGATCCATATTAAATTTATTCACAATCCCTGTATCTCCATGATACTTTCTAAACAGTACAGTATATTGTCAGGTTCATATACAGATGGGAAAGGAAGATTTTTTTTATTTTGTTTTATTTGAGCTGAATTTTCACTATGCTCCAAACCCAAGCTGTTCTTGAACTTGTAAATTCAAGAAATCTTCCTGCCTCAGCCTCTCAAGTAGGTGGGACTACAGAACTACAACACAATTTATTGGAAGGAAAGAGCTTTATGAAAGTTAGCAAAAAAAAAAAAAAATTTTTTTTTGTTTTTTTTTGGTACCAAGGATTGAACTCAGGACCTTGAATTTGCGAGGCCGGAGGTGGCACCACTGAGTTAAATTCTCAGCCCGAGCAAAAAATAATTTCCTGTACACTGAGAGGAGTGTTCAAATTGTAAAGTATAGAAGAATTTTTTATGGGTTTTTTTTT
>NW_022968329.1:0-572 GCF_012274545.1 Fukomys damarensis
AGAGGTCTTTGATTTCTTCTTGTTAGGTTGACTCCTAGGTATTTCCATTTTTTGGATGCTATTGTGAAAGGAATTGATTGCCTCATTTATCTCTTTGTAAGTCTGTCTTTTGTGTACAGAAAAGATTGATTTTTGTTTTGTTGACCTTGTATCAAGCTACTTTACTGAATTTGATTATTAAATCTAAAAGATTTTTGTGGAGTTTGTGGAGTCTTCTATATAGAGTATCATGTCAACTGCAAATAATGACAATTTCACTTCTTCACTTCCTATCTTTATTCTTTTTATTTCTTTCTCTTGTCTAATTACTGTGGCTAATGTTTCCGGAATTGTATTGAACAAGAGTGGAGACAGTGTATGTTCTTGTCTTGTTCTTGATTTTAGTGTGAAGGATTTCAGTTTTTTACCTTTTAGAATGATATTGGCTTTTGGTATTTCATAGATGGCTTTTATCAGATTGAGATAAAGACCATCTGTCTATTCCAATTTTTGTAGGCTTTTTATCATGAATGTGTATTGGATTTTTTGAACACTTTTTTCTACATCATCTATTGAGATGAACATATTTTTTT
>NW_022968330.1:0-621 GCF_012274545.1 Fukomys damarensis
CTTCCAGTTTCTCTAAAGACCAACATCTTTTGCATCCAAATGAGCTAGACCTTGCCTCAGCACCAACGGAAGATAAATTCCCACTCTGCACGTGGCTTTATGTCATAAAGAATTTATCTTTAACCTAAACACTGTTTACCTTCAGGTCCCTAGACTCCACCTCTGATTCTTGGACTTGTGCATTCACCAGATATTTATCAAGCATATGCATCTCACAGGATGCTGAGGTAGACACCGAGGATGGGGTAGCAAGATAAGCAGATGTATTTCTTGCCACTCCAGGAAGATGCCAGCCCACTGGTGTTCAAAGGTCAGTGTACATTAGAATCACCCTGATGACCAGTTAAAACTCCAAGCATTGGACCTCACTGCCAGGGTCTGGCTCAGTAAATATGGGCAATCTGAATCCCTGACAAGGTTGCTGGTACTGGTAGAATCACACTTTGGGTATCCAGTAAAATGTAATTAAACATTACATTATTATACAAGAATTGCATTATTTACTTAAAATAGATGCTGGAAAGACACACAGATACAACAGTATACATTAGCAAAAGTTTCCCTTGCTCTTTCGTGGAGCTGAATCTGGGGAATGAGCTAAATTTGGATGGATGAAAAAAG
>NW_022968331.1:0-219 GCF_012274545.1 Fukomys damarensis
GAATTAATCTTGCAGAGCTATTCTAATGATTAACTGAGCTCATCTTTGTAAAATGCTTAGGACTTTACCTGGTAGAGTATAATTAGTCCATTAATATTAGCATATTATTACTACTTTGTGATAGGTTATATTCTGCACAGCTGTCTTGAGCTACTGTTAATGTCTACTGTTGTATATTTTAAATCAAAATATCGGTATTACTTTTTAAAATGATACATG
>NW_022968332.1:0-387 GCF_012274545.1 Fukomys damarensis
AGCTGCTTAAGAAGGAGCGGCTGAAGGCCAAGCTGCAAAGGAAGAAGAAGAAGAAGAAGAAGGAGGGCAGCGATGAGGAGGATGCCAGTGAGGAAGAAGAGTCCTCTTCAGGGGAGTCCTCGTCTGAAGAGGAGGAAGAGGAAGAGACTGAGGAGGAGCAGGAAGAGGAGGAGTCTGGGCCAGGGATGCAGGAGGTGATTGAGCAGTACAAGTTTGAAGTCCATCGCTGGCTGGCCCGAGGCAAGGAGGACAGTGAGCTTGTCGTGGAGCTGGTGCCAGCAGGCCGGCCCGGTCCTGAGTGTAAGCCTTAGGGGCCACATGTCTGCTAAAGGACCAGGGAGGGGGTTAGGGTAACTCCATTTCCTTCACATGAAGGCTACGTAGGTG
>NW_022968333.1:0-1087 GCF_012274545.1 Fukomys damarensis
GGACTGCCACAGCCCAGCGGCTAATCCCATTCTGGGAAGGCAGTTTTGAAAATGCGAGATTCCCTCCAGGGAGGCTTCAGGCAAGTTATGTTCAGATCTTGTACAAATAACAAGTCAGCAAATGTGGTTATTTTTCTTTTAATATTCCTACTGGGTAATGTAGTCAGTGTCAGCGCTGTTGAGTCACTTCCGTTCTTTGCACCCTCCTTACCACAGTAAAGAAGAAATAGTGTTTGGACCCTATTTTTCTAATGGGAAAATTAAGCCCTAAGGAATGTATGCAAATTATCGGTCATACACCAAGGCACTGATGACTCTAAGTGTGAATCCAGTCAGCTTCTCAGAGGAAGAAGAAAGTGAAAGCTCGAAATGTCTTTTCCCTTTTCCTTTCCTTCCCCATCCCCATCTAACAATATACATTATTTTGGGCAGGCTGCCCTGAAACTCACAATACTCTTGAAGCAGCCTCTGAACTATTGGAATCAAAGGTCTGTGCTGCCAGAAGGATTCCAATGGTGGGTGTGGTGGCCCATGCCTGTAATCCAGGCACTGGGGAAGCAGAGACAGGAGGATCACCAGGAGTTTGAGGCGAGCCTGGGCTACAGAGTGAGTACAGGGCCAGCTTGAGCTGTTTCAAAATACCAAACCAAACCAAACCAAACAGAACAACAACAACAACAAAACATAAATAAAGGAAAAGGATTCCAGCTTTGAGGACTCCTTGGGCAATGTAGTATGAACCTGACTTTAAATAATATTCTCAAAACTCTGGGGATGAAGCTCAGTGGTAAAATGCTTGCCTACCATGAATGAGGTTCAGTCCTCAATAACACCCCCACACACACTTTTTACTTTTGATCTAGATATAGTGTGAATAAAACTCTAGTGTTTGAATTCTTATAAGCTCAGTCCAAGCTCAGTCCTGATTGTTTAACCTATGGACGTAAGACTGACTCTGATTCTAAATTTCAGTAGAGTTTTCAAAAATTCATTTTAAAAATGCTGACTGGGCCACAACTGTAGCTCAGTAGGAAGTTCTAGGTTGTGAGTTTGATCCCAAAACCACACACACACACACACACACACA
>NW_022968334.1:0-203 GCF_012274545.1 Fukomys damarensis
AAGGCCCACTACTACCTTACTCTTCTTTCCCTATCCTTCATTTTTTTACTAATAAACATTGGAAGTGTAGAAAACAATCATCTGAAGAAGGATCAAATTAGTAGTCTGCCTGGACACCACTCTTACAGTCCACACCCATTACCGAGCATGGCTAAAGCAGCTGTTTAGACCTGAACACTACTTAAACTGATCTCTTCTCTCAA
>NW_022968335.1:0-282 GCF_012274545.1 Fukomys damarensis
TTGGTTGGAGGGTTACTAAGAACAAGTAAAATGGTAAAGATTGTGACTTCAGTTGGGGAGAAGTCAGATAAAGTTTTTTGGAGCCACTCGTTAGTGACCCAGTTGGCTATGGAGGTAATAGGACAGGGGTGGGAGCAAACCAGAAAATATCAATCTAAAGATCATTTACAAAATGTTCAAACCAAGCAGAGATCTGAGATATGGTTAGCTGGTTGGCTGTCATGTAAACACTGGTCTCATTGAAGTCTCTGGTCTGAAGTATCAGCTGGTGAGCTATCTCTC
>NW_022968336.1:0-249 GCF_012274545.1 Fukomys damarensis
TTGTGCTTTCAACCTATGGCTTGGATTTATGACCCGCCTCTCTCTCTCTTTCTCTCTCTTTCTTTCTCTTTCTCTCTCTTTCTCTCTCTCTTTCTTTCTTTCTTTCTCTCTCTCTCTCTCTCTCTCTCTCTCTCAGTACAATTCTGTACATTTAGTTTATAAAGCCTCACTCAGTGTCTTTTTTGTTACAGTACACCTTGTTTATATAGTACCGCAATTTTTGTTGATTGTACTGCTTAATACAGTACC
>NW_022968337.1:0-236 GCF_012274545.1 Fukomys damarensis
TGATAGATGACAGCAGTTATCAAATAGTGGGACTTCTGTGTGAATTCATGCATAAATTAGGGGGGAACAAAGTGAAACATCAGTAGCTCTGACTGCTGCAGAATATGCATTCCGTAAATGGACCAAGTCCACAGGAGAGATGTGATCATTACCTACCACACACAGGTACTAAGGAAAAGTGAAAATTGAAAAAATAAATAAATAATGGGAAAAAGTAAATCGAGAGGAAGTAATTC
>NW_022968338.1:0-848 GCF_012274545.1 Fukomys damarensis
TTCAGGCAGCCTACCCCTGCGTTAAGGGGACCGCCTTACTCAAGACTGCTACGGTTAGGTCACGACCGGCCAGTGCTTGTGGAGTATCTGACACACAGCTGGTCCTCATACCTCATAGAGTCTCGTCAGGTCAGAAAATGCCGCCAACAGGACTTTTGTTAGTCTCTTACTCCAGAGCTTCCACACAGATTCTGGATTCCTTCACCAAGCCTTTCAAGGCCTTACTCCATCTTCTGTGCACATCCTTTCCAATCTCAGTTTTCGCTCCGTGCCTCTGGAAGGACTGCAGGATTTATGCTCCTTGCTTTACTGTCTTTCACTGTGTTGTGAATGCCTCTTGCTCTCTTCCCCATCCAGCTCCATCCGGCTGTACCTACAGCAACTGCCTGTGCCCTTCAGAAAACCAGTCCATCTTTGGGGAGTCCAGTGTAGCACCCATTATGTTGCAGCTTGTTTGTAATGTAAGATTACTTTTCATGAAGGTGTAACATTTAGCTCACTTACTTCCTCCAACCCTTTATAAAAGCCTCAACTTCAATAGGTATAATTTTCTCCACGATAAGGACTTAAAATGTTTTTTAAGATGTTCGAGACTGAGCTGGGATTGTGACACAGAGGATCGGGAAATGCTGTGGGTCGATCTCTGCCTCCTACAAGCAGCAGTATTTGGGCAGCAATATATCTCAGTCCAGAGACTTCCCTGAGATGTGCCATCAGCAGCCCATAAAATCTGCATTAATTAAACATAGTGATTGGGGCCACTGTTCCCTCAGAGCATGGGCTCAGGTGGACAGAGCTTTTTTTTATTGATTTAAGATGAATAACCAGCACAGATCTAGCTCAGCTGG
>NW_022968339.1:0-201 GCF_012274545.1 Fukomys damarensis
TTGGTTTGATAACAAATATGAATTTATAAAGTGAGCAATCGTAATTAAAACAACCATTTAAAGAAAACCTCTAAATCTTCGTGCATCATTTTGCATCAGAGTTTTGAACATCACTCTCTATGTCTGGTATTAAGAATATTTATGGAAGCTTGGAAATCATCAGTCCAATAGAAATTCCCCAAAGGAAAGCTGACAGATCAT
>NW_022968340.1:0-416 GCF_012274545.1 Fukomys damarensis
CCAGGCATGTTGATCTCACATTATCCTTGCATGAGGAGCTCCTGGGTCCTTTCACATGACTGAGGTTGGTCTCCTTTAAACTTCCTGCATAACAGCCACCATCTATTCAAGGCCTACTGTGCCAAAATTGGCAACAGAACAGAACAAACCAGAGAAAGGTTTGTGTCTCCCTTGAGTTGGCATCCTGGTGGCACCAGGGATTGAACTCAGGACCTTGCGCTTGCCAGGCAGGTGCTGGCACCACTGAGCTAAATATGATCTTAAGCAAGTCATTTACTCTCTCTAAGCCCCAATTTCTAGAAGTATATCACACTGTCAGAGGACTAAGTCAGTACTGTGACGTGCTTAGCATAGTGCTAGGTATATCTAGAAACCGTTGTCTTTTACTTTTTTTTTTTTTTTTTTTTTTTTTTTTT
>NW_022968341.1:0-462 GCF_012274545.1 Fukomys damarensis
GGCTGCGCGGTGAACGCGAGCCCGTGCTGGGTGTGGCGCTGCCCGGACTGTCCGGGAAGGGGTCCTGTGGAGGAGGTTCGGTCTTGCTCTTCTGCCTGGTTTTTTATGGGTTCCTGGCTGCGCTCTGCTCGTTCACGATGCGGGCTGTGCTTCAGGCTCTGAATGGTTCGGTTCCAAAATGCCGTGACCGGATTCCCAGGCCAGGACCCGCGACTGCCCCGGAGAACCCGTAGTGCGTCTGATCCGAGGTCCCCCGAAGGCGCATGAAGACCTTGAGAAGTTCCTGAAGTCACGGTCTGTCGAAGGCCAGGAGAGTTTGCCCACTGCACGGATGGAGTAATTTCGAACAGAAGGGTCCGGGTTATGTTTCGTGTCAGTTTCCTGCTATCTTACTTCAAGCGGGCAGAGGTAGAAATGATCCTGATTTCGGCCACTCCAAGGACAACCTTGTGACCTTGTGCA
>NW_022968342.1:0-239 GCF_012274545.1 Fukomys damarensis
AAGTAGACACGGTGAAATGAGCCAGTATGTGGAGACTTAGTGTTCACTTATAAAGCCTGTCATGGAGAAAGATTTCTATCTGTAATTCAAATGATCAGTCTTCTATATTTCCAGGGAATTGAATTCCTGGGAGGTCCCAGTCTAGATTTGCATCAATCTCAATTTACCGAAAATTGTTTGCTTGTAGGAAATAGTTATCACGAATTCCAACAAGTTTCCCCTGCCTCACCTGTTTAACT
>NW_022968343.1:0-313 GCF_012274545.1 Fukomys damarensis
AATCTGTTCTAACATACTTAGGAGTAATTTATACCGAAAGAAGATATAGAACATACAAATAGCTCCAGGTTCCAAAGCTCATTTCCACTTTAATGCTGTTCCCCACAAAAAAAATTTATGACCATAGTTTTGTTTTTCTTTTCCTTAAACTTCACATAAGTTAAGGAACATAACAGATTTTCTAGCTGTTTTTTTTTCAATATAATAACTTTAGTTTGTTTTGTACATGCAATTATTCTACTTGTTTGTATGAGTATAATTACATTCTATGAAAATTCAATAATTTAATGTTTCTTTACCTGTTGACTCATTA
>NW_022968344.1:0-274 GCF_012274545.1 Fukomys damarensis
GATCCCAACAATGTACTGTATCCCTAAAATGTACCAATAAACTCAATAAAATTAAAAAAAAAAAGATCCCATGAGTTTTTTTTTCCCTCACTTTTGAAGAACATGAGAGAAATGTGATCCAGTCTGTCTGATATCATTTGTTCATCGCTGCTTTTACCTTACATCGGTTGACATAAACTTACACTAGGAATGAAAGTTTGACTCAGCACTCTTTTTATTTACCTGTGGTTGTATTATTCATACTCTCTCCAATCTGCAGTTTCTTTGAAAGAAT
>NW_022968345.1:0-217 GCF_012274545.1 Fukomys damarensis
TCATGTGAAAAATATCGAGCATGAAAGTGGGAAGAATTTTGGTCATGAGAAGCTAGAGGTACAGGGAAAGTTGATCAATGGGCCCCAAGTTACACCATGTGAGAGGAAGATGTTCTCTTGTCCTGTTGAACATTTGGGGGCTGTGGTTCATGGAAATGTATTATGTTCTTCCAAAGGCTATTAGAAAGGATTTTGATATTTTTCCAAATAAAGAAAT
>NW_022968346.1:0-460 GCF_012274545.1 Fukomys damarensis
TCTATGCTCCATTTGGGGAAAAGATGATGGTTTCAAATAGCCCATTATTTATTTTCAACTCTGGCTCAAGATGGATTCCAGCACCACCCTTTCAGGGACACAGACTTCCCACAATCCAGTTATGTTTTATGAGCAGTTTTACAGTCCAGACGCTGTATTATCATGTCCTTCTGAAAGGTGGTTATGTGGATTGTCAGGAAACAGGAGCTGAAAGACAGGGTAATCTGTGACAGCCTGACAGTTGGTTCCCAGCCCTGTAAGATGAGCGCAGTGTACTCCAGAGCAACTCGGTTGAGAAGCCTCAGAGATGGGGCAGGGTAAGCACTAACATTTTTAAGTGCTCTCCTATTTAATGACAGAATGCTTAAGATGAGGAGGTGCAGCAGAACATTCTAACAGGAGGATTCCTTCATGAGTGTCTAGACTATCACACCCACTTCATGAATGAGGAAAATGAAGC
>NW_022968347.1:0-368 GCF_012274545.1 Fukomys damarensis
TAGGAAGAAAAGGTCTTCAGGTGTAGGGCTACTGGGAACTGTAGGGGAGAGAACACGTGGGGAGTGAAAGAACACAGGAGAAAATGAGAAAATGGAAATACAATGTTTGGAAATAGCGAGGGGAGTAGCGACTGAAGGGAGGGCAGGGAAAAGGGGAAAAATGAGGAACAAGACCTGACACGTAAAGGTACAACATCCCAACAATGAATGTGACTGTACTATATACCCTACAATGGAACAATATACCAGTGAGGAAAAAAAATATTCCCGAACTCCAGCATTCAGATGTGTGGCTCTCTCACTCGGGGCACATGACCATTCATGTGGGGTCCTACAATCAATTTTCGACGAAGGAGGGCCACCTGAGG
>NW_022968348.1:0-1721 GCF_012274545.1 Fukomys damarensis
CCGGGGGCCTCCTGGAGTCCCCAGGTTTCCCTTTGGTTCTACACATTCAACTCTGTACGTTTTTGTTTTTCTGTGAGTTTTTCTCTGATTTCTAGTGATCTCTTTCTTCTTTTGTCTTCTTCCAGAGTCTGGATTCCAAATCTCAGGAAGGCTGAATTGGTGCGGATCCCCACTCTACCACTTTCCAGGACTGAAGGTTTGACATTACCCCACACCCGTAAAAAGAAGAGACCCCAAAGAGCATGGCTGCCCTGTTAGCAATGTGGGGGTCCGGGAAGGGGGGATGCATGTGACCTACTCTCCTTTGTGCTAGGTGGGTGGGGGCGGCAGGACGCAGAGAGGCAAGGACCTCGGTCCAAGAGGTGGTCACAGGTCAGCAGGGGGAGCTGCACATGGGCAGCAGGCAGAGGACCCCAGGGGCTGCCAGACCGAAGCCATGGACCCTTCCTTAGGACCGAGTGTGTCTGCAGCCCAGAGCCTATGAATCCATAGACTCTGTGTGCCCCCTGGGGTCAGCCCCGGGAGGCCCTAGGTGGCCTTCTCACTTCTCTCCTGGGCAGGAAGGCGGGGAGCCTTCAGGGATGAGGGCTTGGTCTCAGGAGGAGACAACAGCTCCTTTCGGGTGGGACCAGGACTAGGGAGGAGGAAGGCAATGAAACTACAGAAGCACTGAGGGGCTCTCTCAGGATCTCAGCGCTGAGCCACAATACCTGACACTTGCTATCTAAAGGAGGAAGCACTGATTTGGGCTCACGTTTTGCAGAGGTTTCAGTCCTGGTCGGCCAGCTCCAAGGCAGAGGACATGGTGCTTGGGTCTGGTGGGATCAAAGCTGTCACCACAAGTCTCGCAGGAGTGGCGAGGGCGGGAAGGGAGATGCAACCCTCCCCGTCACACCACAGTGACCCTCCTCTTCCCCCAGGCCCCAGCTCCTAAAGGCCAATCCGCTGTAAGTGCCGGTGACCCAGGCGTGTGCCAAAGGTCCTCACGATGGCCCCATGGGACGCTGAGGGAGATTCAGATTCAGACCACATCAGGGGTCCTGAATCACAGGAGAGATGGGCACAGGTCTGTTGTCAGCACGGATGCCCATCTGCCCAGTAGACAGCAGGGTCAAGGCGAGGACCCCACGGGAGGACTGGGTACCCTGCCCAGAGCACAGATATGGGTACTCCACACACGTGTCCCCCCCCCAGCCCGCTGTCATCCCGGGAAGCCCAGGCACCGCTGTCAGGCTGAGGCTACTCTCTCAGTTCCGGGTTGCTCCCCCTCACTTCCTCTTTGAGTCTCACAGAGATAGGGCTGTGGTTTAGAGAAGGTGGGCCCAGGTCATCCCAGAGAACATCCTAGAACAAAGCACTTATCAGATTAGCATGGAGCAGTTGTGGACTCCAGGCAGCTGGGCCCTGAGTGAGACCCTCACCGTCCTGTGTCTCCTCTCAGAGAGGGAGACAACTTTTCCTGAGTGCTTGCCTCTGGTCAGCAGAGGTGTGGGATGGGGCTTTCAGCAGAGAAAATACCATCAGAGGGGACCTCACCGAGTCCAGCCCAGCCCTCCTGTGAAGAGACCGGGACTGTGCTTGAGGTCTGCAGCCTTCGGGCCCTCCGTGCCTCTCGCAGGAGCTCCAGGAACCAGGCAGAGAGGGTCTTCTGGTGAGGCTGTGTCCTGGGGTCACACAGCAGACGACGCTCAGGCAGCTCCAGGAGTCAGGGTGAGGTGCAC
>NW_022968349.1:0-655 GCF_012274545.1 Fukomys damarensis
ATTGAAGTTTAGAAAATACTTCCCACCTATTCCACTCTGAGGTCCTCATTTCTTTAGAGGCACCCCAACCTCTTTCTGCTGCAGGCAGTCTCAGATGTACAACCTTCTCTTTAGTGGAGTAGGGAGAAGAAGGATTTAACATCTTCCTCCAAAAAATTTCTCACTCGTTTAGGATGCAACTCAGAAACCATGATAACACAGAGGCCTGGGAATGTAGTAAAATGGCCTAGCCCTTGCCCCTGGCATCATGCAGCCAGAGGTATCAGAGAGAACACAGGATCCAGCCCCTCTCTCTTATAGGAGGTTTGCAGATGCATTCATTCAGCCACTCCTTCACTGAGGTTGGCTTCATCGAGCATTGGTTCTGGGAAGACACTGGGTATAGGGACACAAATAAGGAAAAAGCACATCAAATGTCACCACCAGTCCCAGACACTTTTATCCTCCGCCAAGCTGCCTTGCTGGCTTTCCCAAATTAGGACAGCCCAAGTCATGGCAAAAGCCATGGATGTGATAACCCATCTCCTCCTGACACAGATGCAGCTCTAGGCAAGGAAGTGGTCATCGTTTAACACAAGTCACAGAGGACAAACCCAGGAGCATGTGAAAAGCTTAGCCCTGTCTAACCAAGGGTCCTGGAGCTTCCGAGTGTTAA
>NW_022968350.1:0-360 GCF_012274545.1 Fukomys damarensis
TTTTTTTTTTTTTTTTTTTTTTTTGTACTGGGAATTGAACTTGGGACCTTGTGCTTGCGAGGCAGCGGAAGAACCACTGAGCTAAATCCCTGGCCCCCAGCATAGTATTTTTAAAAAGTGGATACTTCATACTTTGTTTAAATCAGTTTAATGTTTTGCTCTGTGTCTCAAGAAACAGCTTTGCGCCTATATTATTTTGCTCACATATTTTTAATAACATGTGATGAGTGTGGAATCACCAGGTGAAAAGACATGGGCATTTGTACTGGTAGAAACTATTGCCCTGAATGGCTTCTTTAGAAGTTGTGCTAGGATATATGCTCTCACCTGCAAGATGCAGAAATACCTGTGTCTCTTCAT
>NW_022968351.1:0-907 GCF_012274545.1 Fukomys damarensis
AATTAGGTAATATAGATCATTTCCATCAATTAACATTATGCATTATGATATATAGATAGATATGCACACATGCACACACATACACACACTTACCATTTTAAATTGAATTCTTTGGAAGATTAGTCATTAGAAACTTTTCAGATTCATTTGTCAAATGTGTATATTTTCATCTATTTCCTTTAAAAAGCTTAGCAGACCCTTTTGCTACTTGTTAAATTGTTTTTTCCTTTTGATGTGTGGATTGAGTTTACAACAATTTGATCAAGCTACGTGAGGTCCTTAATATAGAGACTTCTATGAATAAATTTCAGCTAACTTCCACTGTATCTCCAATATATTTACAATACCATTTTAGCATCCTTTTAAATGTAATGCCTTAGGCACCAATCTTCCCAGACAATTCACTCAGCTAGTTTAAAACAGAATGATTCTGGCAAGCCAAGGTCTCATGATGGCAAAGTGCATAGTTTAACAGTTAGAAATGTAGCCATTAAACCAGTCAGAATCACTTTGTAGCTCTGTATGAACATGAGGAAATTATAAGTAATTCATAACCTGAGGCTTCCTAAAGGTTTTAATTGATAAATTGGAGATTTTTATATTACCCATCTAGAGATAATTGTAAACATTATATGTAAAGTGAATATAAATTATACTGTTCTAAACAAAGCACTTAGTATTTTTATTTCAGTATTTTTATGAATCAATTTGAGCAGTTATTACAATACTTGAATGTTTTCCAAAATATGTAGAATATAAAGAGATTTTTTTCTTTCATATGAAACGTGAATATTTTTCATTAATTATCTCAGCAATTACTTGACCTATCCTTAAAAAAATGTTGAAAATAAAACTACCCATTCATTAAAACACATGTAAAAAGTGAAGCAAAATTTTTACATTTTAT
>NW_022968352.1:0-224 GCF_012274545.1 Fukomys damarensis
AGTAGATGTTGCCGAGGAAAAGAAACTCAAGGATGGAATCACTGCTCGGCTTTATTTTTGGCCATGACACACATTTGATCACAAGTCCGTCCACCAACAGGGAGAGAAAGCAAGCAGGCCACCTGCCCTGACTGGTGAACGAGCAGAGGCAGACAATTTTGAGGTCTAAGAACATGGCAATTAATCCAGGAACCTAGGACCTAGGGAAGGATGCGCTGTCTGGC
>NW_022968353.1:0-385 GCF_012274545.1 Fukomys damarensis
TTTTTTTATAATGGCTAGTTGAAGTTCTATTTTCCTCAATTATCTGTATGTCAAATTCTTTTCACCGGATGGGATGTTTTCCGCCATTACTTCTATAAACTGTTTTTTATGGCGTTTTCACAATCTCTTGCTTTTTCTTTGCATAGCAGCTGCTGAATTGACTTCTCTTGGCCCCTTGCATTTTTAAAAAATCACTCTTCTCATGGTCACTAAGTGAAATCCTGTCTTCTACCTCTAATATTTTCTCCTCACATTGGATCACTCTGCTCTATATACTTTCAGTGGAATTCTTAATCTCCTGGATAAGTGTTTCAATGTGTTCCATGCTTTTTATTTATTTTCTGTACTGGGAATTCAGCATTTCCATCATGGTGCTTTTTTTTTT
>NW_022968354.1:0-741 GCF_012274545.1 Fukomys damarensis
GGAGCTCAGGAAAATACCCTTTATGACCACCTGTGCTTCTGCAGAGTGGGTACAAGGACTGGCGCAATTAGGAGGTCTCAAGGAGGCATTCTTGCTAGAGCTACTAAAGGTGCAGGCAGGGGAGGGCACAGCTACCCAGTCCCACCGAATGAGCCCAAGTGGCTGGAGGGAGAGCAGATCTCAGAGCTGCCTTCCCCAATCACCTTCCTCACTCTAAATTTAATTTTTAAAAGATCTTTCACAAATCTTGTAAACCAATTATCACATTGTTGGTTGATAGATATTGGCCATGAAAGGAAATTCATGACTGCTGCAAAACATGACTACTGTTCAGAGATCTGGCTGTTAACATTTACCAAGAGATCCTGCTCTGTGCTCTCAAGTTGGACTCTGGTGGGAGTGGGAGGCTCACGTCTCCTTCCCTAGATGTTGGCTTTGAGATTCTGCTCAGAGAACAACTGTGAACATTGAGACAAGACAGCCATCATGAGTCTGTCAGTGAACATCAGCCAAAAAGTCTGTTTAAATCCACTCTATAGGTGATGGAGGGCTCCTCCCCTGATACCCAGAGCCCAGGCACCTTTGGAGGACAGGGTCTGTTGGTCATTTTTCACAGTGAACAAGAGAATCTTGAAGATGAATGACCAAAGTAAAGGTATGAGAAAACATAGACACTTTTGCCAGTGGCCTTGCAGGCCTTGTAAGGGAAGGAGGTAGTGATTGCTCCCTCCAACTGCTGCT
>NW_022968355.1:0-1923 GCF_012274545.1 Fukomys damarensis
AAAAAAAAGGTCTTGTGCATATGAAATCATTTTTAGATTGCTCATAATACCCTGGTACAATGTAAATCCTGGTTACACTATACTGTTTAGAAAATAAAAATGTACATAGTGTAGCCACCATTTTTCTTTCTGAATATTTGTAACTCCTTTGAATCCGTGGATGTGGTGTTGTGGAATACAGCTGTCCTACTGTCTTTCCAGTTTGGGTCTGCACTTGAATTTTGCATGCAGCAGTCTCACTGTCTTCTTGCGTGGTCCTGCACAAGTGTTTCTTCATCGTTGCTGGGTGCTGGAAGTATGCTGGGAGACACGTGGAAGATACAGGTGCCTGAGTCTAACCCCATAATTCTGACTTGCGAGGTCTGGGACAGGAGTCTGAGCATCTGTTCTCTTTCTACCAAATTGTCAGATTCTTCTGATCCCACACAAATGGGAGAAATGTTGACTTAATGCAGATATTCCTGTCATTTTTAGCGAGCTGCTTATTTTCTGATGCTCTTGCAGGTATTAAACAGTTGGTTGGCTACTGTATCCCCACTCCCTGACACAGCCAGGAGCTCTGTAAATGGTGCTTTTGGAGTGAGTACGTTAACGGAAGGTGGTTCTTGGGGAAGAAACGCGTGTGAGGATGTTTGCCTCTGAGGACCATCTGTGGTTAAGGATTTCAGCAAATGTTACAACAACTGTGGGCAGTGAAGCAGCAGAGCCCAGCCAACATGTGATGCAGGTGCACAAGTGAGATCTTGCCTCATCTGACCAACCATTTTGGTTGACTGACCACCCAGAAAGATCTAAAGCTATTTATATTTGAGGGTTAAACACTTAGTCTTGTCCCTCCAACCATACAGAACTAAAGAACCGTAAAACTTTGGAAGGGATGGAAGCCCTCAGATCTAGACCAGTGGTCCTGTTTTACAGGAGAGTCCGTCATCAACCTGTGCAAGGTGTTTGCACACAGTCGATGGCAAAGCTATGCTCAGACCTCCAGAGTTCCAGGCTGGGGCTCTTTCTGTCACCCCAGAAAGGATGCAGGTAGTCAAATGTATGGTGTTGCATTCAAGAGAACTGTTTTATTAAATATAAAGCTGTTCTAAGCGGGCTTTGGTGAAAAGACTAAATGGCAAGGATTTCTGGGATAATATTTAGTTATCAATTTTTTGGTGAATCATGCAAAAAGGGAAAATGGGAATTAAATAAAAACTGAGAAGTACGGTGTTAACATATGGCACGTCACGGCACATCAAGATAGTGAAGTTGGGAGCTGATGGCTTCAAAATATCCTTGCACCGTTTAATGTGAAAATTCTTCCTGTGCATTAGGTGGAGGCACAGATGTCTGTATACCATGAAATCATAGTTCGTAGGAACAGGTAGGGCACGCATGAGATGGAGACTAGCTTAACTTTAGAGACTTGAAAAATATAAAATTGCTTTCTAAGTATTAAACCAGTCTAAGTACATGTCTGGGGTAGATAGATGCAAACATTATAAATTACCAGTTTCTTTCTAGTAGTTTAATCTTTTCCAAAGCTTCTAGTCTTCTCTAAATTACCCTAAATACTGCCCTTCCCTTAAGAAAACAGCTGAAAATGTAAGAGGACATTTGTGTTTATTTTTATGAGCCATACCATGTGAGGAAAATGAGGCCCATTTTCATTCAGTAATAAAAGCTGGGTTTGCAGCTAGATTTGTGGACATCCTGGGCAGTTCTCTTATCTTCCTACCCACGCCTGCCAGCTGTGCTGGGCATAGACACTGAGGAGAGCAGGAGAGAAAAGCCTGGGGGAGGTTGGGACACTCATGCTTCTGTTCCGTTCAAGTGCCCAAGCTGGGCCCCAGCTGAGAGCAGAGCCGGTGGGAACTCAAGCACCAGTGAACTAGCATGATGGGACCTTTGTTCTGGTGGAGGATTAACATCTGGGAA
>NW_022968356.1:0-211 GCF_012274545.1 Fukomys damarensis
ACAACTCTATTCCTTTTTGTTTGTAGGTCTCTGCCTGGCAGAGACTGAAACACTGTTGTGAGGCACTTTCGGCAGAGAAGCCCTTCAGGACTAAGAGAGTGCCTAACAGCTCTGAGTGCACAGAAGGCTCCAGAACTCTGTATACTCTGGGATAGGTTCACTTTGACTTTAGAACAGAAACGAACTTTGCAGAGGGCTTCTGCTGTTTAAA
>NW_022968357.1:0-221 GCF_012274545.1 Fukomys damarensis
CATAAAAGAAATAGACAGATTTCTAGGTACATATGAAATACCAAAGTTAAAAAAGATATAAAATTTTGAACATCCCAAATACAATCAGTGAAATTGAAAACATAATTAAAAATTTACCACCACCACCAACAACAAAAAGCCCAAGTCCTGATGGCTTTACTGCTGAATTCTACAAGACATTAAGAGAAGAACTATTGCCACCTCTCTTTAAACTCTTCAGT
>NW_022968358.1:0-261 GCF_012274545.1 Fukomys damarensis
AAGAGATACAAATGAACACAACACTGGGATTCCACCTCATCCCAGAAAGAATGGCTGCTATCATGAAATCAACCAGTAACAAATGCTGGCAGGGCTGTAGGGAAAGAGGAACACTGCTCCACTGCTAGTGGGAGTGTAGACTGGTGCAACCACTGAGGAAACCAGTA
Organism: Fukomys damarensis; assembly: GCF_012274545.1. Classification (NCBI taxonomy): domain Eukaryota; kingdom Metazoa; phylum Chordata; class Mammalia; order Rodentia; family Bathyergidae; genus Fukomys; species Fukomys damarensis. Next base: position 168 of record NW_022968358.1, read on the forward strand.
TGGAGATACTTCAGAGAACTAGGATCAGAAGTCCCATTTGATCCAGCCATTCCCCTGCTGGGTATCTTCCCCAAATAATGAAAAAAATAGTACC
>NW_022968359.1:0-1300 GCF_012274545.1 Fukomys damarensis
TTTAGGGAGACTGAAAAGTAATTCTTATCCTCATTTTAAAGCTGTGGAAATACTAGCATAAAGCACGTCTATAATTTGTTCAAGTTTGGTCTAGAATTTATTTTACTTGAATTCCTTGTACAGATCTTGTGGTCTCACTGGTGGCCTCACCTATAAACGAGATAAGCAGCCTCCTGCAGCGGCACATGCCTGCAATCCCAGCTACTCAGGAGCCTGAGTCATGAGGATCACATGTTCAAGGCTAGCCTGGGCAAATTAGTGAGACTCTGTCGCCAAAAGAAGGAAAGAAAATTGAGAATGTAGCTCAGAGTAAAGGCCCTGGGTTCAATTCCCAGTGCTTCAAAGAGATAGAGGAGAGGAGAGAGGCGGGAGGAAAGTGGAGAGGGAGAGAGAAGGGAAGAGGAGGAAAGGAAAGAAAAGGAAGGTGGGGAAGGAGGAAGGGAAGGAAGGGAGGAGATACACAACACATATGCTCCTTGGTAGTGCTCTTGGCCCTGTCTTCTCTTGTGTCTAATCTGCAAATTTCATAATCTGCTCCGGGCCTGACCCTCTTTTCCTCCTGTTCTCTACTCAGAGCACCTCATTTATACACAGGTCTTTTAACCACCATCAATTCCGATCACCCTCACACTCCTTCCACCTGCCCACACCTGGAGCTCTAGGTCCGTGTATCCGCTGCTGACTTATATATGCTAAGTTCTAGTCAGCATCTTAAATAGCCAGAAGATGTTAATTCACTTTCAACCTGTTCCTCCCTCATGTTACCTGTTCCTTAGATCCTGGCAGTCATCTCTGAGCTGCCTCTTGGCTTCATCCACCCTTCGCAGCCAGCGCTCCGTAAATTCCTTGTCAGCTCTGTCTGTGAAGTGTGTCCTGAACTAAGCATGGGACACACTCAATACGAAAATTCACACCTACACTCATTTTTGGACATTTGAACTACATCTCTTCACATTTGATTTATTATATTTTCCTTTTTTATTTGCCTGTTAAAAACGCTATTAGTTTGAATTTTGTCTCAAATTATTGCTGTATTATTTAAAATTTTGTGTTACTGATCCTGACCTTTGTCACTGATTCTCATTCACAATAAATTACTTCCTTGTGTAAATTTTTTTATTGTAAGCAGTTTTCTTTCTTTTTCTTTTTGTTTAAAAGTTTGAGGTACAGCCTATCATTACATGGCTTAATAAATGTTTCCGTATGTATTCAATTTTGTAACCAGCACCTAGATAAAGAGATACAAACCCTCCCGTCACGGCTGATTTTAAAGTACCCATGTTGCGTCACTGCACACGGG
>NW_022968360.1:0-206 GCF_012274545.1 Fukomys damarensis
TAAATGCATTCAGGGTTTTAATAGCAGAACTGAGCAGTTAGAATAGAGACCATATGGCCTACATGACCTAAAATATTTACTCTCACCAGAAAAAGTAAGAGTAGAAAAAAGTTTGTCAACTCCAAGCTTGAAAGGTGTATATCATCCTACGAGCTGCGTGCTCTGAATGCCCAAGTACTGCACAGAAAGAGAACTACTGAGATCTG
>NW_022968361.1:0-248 GCF_012274545.1 Fukomys damarensis
CTGTATTAAACCAACCAATGGATTAAACGGTATCACACCCATGATCCAGTCACTCCCAAAAGCTCCATCTATGAATGTCTAAGGCTCTAGGGAAATGATGGTAAAACAGAGAGACGGAAACTGCAACCCAAAACCCACTTATTTGTCCCAATATAACACCTAACTGAACTAAAGTGAGTTCATGGTGGATGAGTACTGGCCCCAGAGGCCGTTGTGTACCACTTCTCTTTGTAGCTGCACCCCTACCT
>NW_022968362.1:0-232 GCF_012274545.1 Fukomys damarensis
GAGCCTCCAGGAGGGACTTACATTCCTACATCCTTCCTAAAACTCAGGCTCCAATGAACACGAGGCTTACCCTCCGTCACACACTACACTACACGGGGAGCCCAACGAGGAATCCGTTCCAGCCCCGAAATGTAGCTCTAACGCTAGTCGATTGCCCCTCCCTCCCGACTCTGTCAAGGCGGCAAGGCTCCGATCCGAGGGAAAACCACGGCACATCCGAGCTTCACAAAAG
>NW_022968363.1:0-356 GCF_012274545.1 Fukomys damarensis
TCATCTGTACCTGTCATGAGGCTCCTTTAGTGCTACCAGAGTATACTTATTTTGGTCAAGGCTGCCCTCTTTGGAAAACGGGCAAGGAAAGACTCTAATCACTCTATCCCACTAGAGTAAATGTGCAGGCAGCCAGCTATCATACACTCCATGAAGGTCAGGAAAATTGAGCTGGCATAGAAGTAAGACATCTTTTCATGTTGCTTGTGAAGTGAGAAGATATTTCTAGCCAGGCCACTGGAAAGAATCTACTTTCTCACTACACAGTCATTAAAAACAGATTAACTGCTGGGTGTGGTGGTGCACACCTGTAATCCCAGCACTCGGAGGCTGAGGCAGGAGGATCACTGTGAGTT
>NW_022968364.1:0-227 GCF_012274545.1 Fukomys damarensis
TGTGAAACAGAGGTCAGCCTGGATATCCCAGCCAGATGCAAGACTAAACTATAGCAAAAAAAAGAAAAGAAAAGAAAAAAAAGAAAAGACAAGAAAAACCAGAAATATTTGACTCATTTGTAGGAAAATGAATGCCTCCTGAGACTATAATACTAAGTGCAATCAACTACACCCAAAGGTTAAATATTGAATAGTTTCTTTTATAGAAAAATCTAAAAGTATTCAAA
>NW_022968365.1:0-222 GCF_012274545.1 Fukomys damarensis
GCCGCTGGCTGGACCCCAGGAGGACACTGCCTTGTACTGTGAGCCTTCAGCTGGACTTGTGTGAGAAACTGCTGGGATGTAGGCCTTCAGTTGAATGTTTTGGGCCTCTAGTGTGCAGTTAATCTCTTGCACTCCTTTGCATTTGACTCGGGGTGACTATCATATAATCTGCGTGTCCTGTATTTAATGTATTCCCTTGTCCAATCCTGCTGATTACAACAC
>NW_022968366.1:0-1080 GCF_012274545.1 Fukomys damarensis
CAAATAGCACACCAAGATCCAGGAGAGAGTCTTGGAGTGAGCCTGAATTCCCACTCTTTTGACACCCATAGATCACTGAGAACCTGTGAAGGGCACTGTGAGCCCTCACTCCTACTGTGCGGCATTCGCCAGACGTTCAGTCCATGTTGAGGCCCAGGCTGAACCTGCCCTGCCTCGTTTCACGGAAGTGGACTGCTTGAGGTGTAGTAAGCAATGCCATCTAAAGGTCATCACTCTGCCAGCTCGGCATGAAGCACTCTTCTGAGGACTTGTAGGCCAACTGTGCTCTGGATCTCGTCCAAGGCGCCACCTTGTGGATGTATTAAGGATCGTTGGCATGGAAAAATGCTGGCCTCAAGGACAAGTCACACCGAGGTCTGTGGAGTAGTGGTGAGCACTCAGCAAGTCTGTACCCTCCATGCAGCTGCTGCTCACAGCTGCATTGAGGACGACTGGGATACAGCCAAGGCACTCTGGTGCCTATCTGGCCCTGGTGAACACAGGGGAAGGGCCTCGGAATTAAATAAGAAGGCCCTCGGCCTCGCATTCAAATGGAAGAAGGTTGGAGTGGCCACTCAAGCCGAACTGAGCCTGCATTCCATCTCAGCTGCCTCGCACAGAATGACTAGAACCCCTTAACAGCTGGGGGTGTCGTGACTCAAAACTCTCTGCAAGTCATAAACTTTGGGCACTAATTAGCTGGCCAGTGAGATAGCCCTCACGCCGTCGGCTCCGTGCATATGGCGAGGGTCTAATTCCCACAGCACGGAGACTGTCCCCGAGCCCGAGGAAAAGCATCCTGCTTGAGAAGGCCAGTCAGACACAGCCCAAGTTCACACAGGTGTGACTTTCATAAAGAAAACTTTTAGATTGGTTCTGCATTCAGCGCACACCCACTCACAGAAACAATACTGCAGAAGTCTGGAGAGTCATGGAATAATAGGCACTGAGCCAGAACTTGCCACAGCCATGAGCCGGCGCCATGAAGTTAACTGGAGAGCCTTGCATTGAACCTCTCCTCCTCGCCGAAGCAATGATTTGAAGCATTGGGTTTTACCTAGAATGGCCGACATGTCGCAC
>NW_022968367.1:0-926 GCF_012274545.1 Fukomys damarensis
TTTTAGAAGGAGACACGGCCACTGCGTGCAAAGCTCAGAATGGAAGAGTGGGCCTCATCTCGCTATTAAAAGGTGTTCTTTATACATTTATGTACCAAAGATACCCCCTGAAGTTGTAACTCATGGAATTCAGCTATTAAATTTACTTGTGGCCTAGAAGGTAGGTATTGATAAAATGATTCATAAGATAATAGAAACTTCTAAATAGAAACTATAATTAATACTACTGAGATCCACCATATCCTGCAGAACTTTGTGCAGAATTTGTTTCTTTTAGCAGTACTTTTGTAAAGGAGATATCGTTCTCATTTAACAGAACCATTAGTTTCCAGGAGGAATTTGGAAAATCTGAATTTAAAATTAAAGAGATAGGATCACAATTAAAGGTGGGATCTAACTGCTTCCAAAGGCAAAATGATAAGTATATGTCCTCACCTCAGTTAAACTCAGTGAAAAGAGTCTGTCAACATGTGGGTCTCATAGCAAGCACCGTAAGCCAGATGGATGGGCAGTGTTGGGCCTTGGCATGAGAGAAAGATAAGGACTGTCAAAAGGACTAACCAAAGAGTAAGCTGTGTCATCTCAAGACTAAATTACATAGGAAATGTTATCTTCGGTTCTTAGTCAGTTATATGGATTCATCTTGTTATAGCCACTTACTAAGGATAAACAGGTAAGTACTTTCTTTAGAGATAGTTCCAATTTGTTAAACACAAAATGTCTTTATAAAATTCATGGTTTTGAGACTCTAGAAAAGAAATCATTTCTGAAAATACAAAAATTGTGAATATTGATGGTATTTATTGTTGAATTATTGACATATTAGTGTTTAAATATTTTTATTTACTCTACATAGAAGACTCAAAAAAACTCCACCAAAAGACTTCTAGACTTAATTGACAGATTCAGTAAAGTAGTTGGATACA
>NW_022968368.1:0-275 GCF_012274545.1 Fukomys damarensis
TGAGAGGCAGGCGACGGCACCACTGAGCTAAATCCCCAGCCCTTTAAAAATTATTTTTAATTTAGCCAGGTAGAGGGGTTGAGCAGAGTCTCAGGGGAGCTCTCTCCTCATTTTCCTCCCTTTTCCCCTCCCCTACTTCCCGGGGGAGGGGAAGAGCCAGTCTTGGAGTTCAGTTTTCCCCCTCCTCCAACTTGGTCTTTGAGTCTTCCTGGAGGTAGGATTTGGATAGGGCCACAGACCATGGGAATAAAGAACCAGAGTGTAAAGTCAGATCC
>NW_022968369.1:0-376 GCF_012274545.1 Fukomys damarensis
GGTTTTGTTTTTCCTGTCATCCCAAAGGAAGCTGTCTATAAGAGTCAGAGCTAAGTTGTGAAACTAATGACCAAGATTGACCAAGGACAAGGGAACAAAGAACTTTACAGCAGAGGGGAAGCAGTAAAAATCAGTATGTAGAAGAAGTCAAGAGAAGTCACTAACATAAGCACAGGTGTCATGACATTCCTGTCCATTTAATCCAAACACCTTCATTTTCCTGGCTTTTTCAGCCTCTCTCCTGGCTCCTTCTTGATGTGTGCTGTCTAAACCTGAACTCATCTTCTCATCTTTCTGTTAATTTAGATACAGTCTGCCTGTATCGCCCAGGCTGGCCTTAGGATCACACTGATGGGAAGTTTAGGGGAAAGGGGAA
>NW_022968369.1:2112-2501 GCF_012274545.1 Fukomys damarensis
CAACAATGAATGTAACTGTACTGTATCCCTAAAATGTACCAATAAACTCAATTAAAGCTGAAAAAAAAAAGAAACTGAATCTGAGTTCCATCACTCTTGCACCTGTGGTCAACAATGTACTCCTTCAAATTAATTCTGCTGTCGTATCTCCCAGCCCGTCATCTCTCTCCTCTCAATACCATTTCCTTTGGTACCGTTTGATTTTCTGGTAGCAGCCTCACAAATGCTGGTCCCAACTTCAGGAATACTTTTGTTCAGTCCGCTGTCTGTACTGTTGCTAGATCAGTCTATCTAAACTGGAAATGCCCAGATAGTTGTGATGGCTTCACAGGGGTGTGTGTGTGTGTGTGTGTGTGTGTGTGTGTGTGTGTGTGTGAAAATTTAAGAAT
>NW_022968370.1:0-236 GCF_012274545.1 Fukomys damarensis
TTGCTGGAAGATAAATTAGGCAGAACTCTGGAAGACACTGGCATAGGAAAAGACTTTATGAATCAAATCCTCAGTAGCACTGGAACTAGAACAAAGAATCAACAACTGGGATCTCATCTTATTAAAAAAGCTTCTGCAAAAGAAACCATCAGCAGAACTAAGAGACAACCCACAGTGTGGGAAAAATTTTTTACCAGCTGCTCCTCAGACAAAGGACTATTATCTAGAATATATAA
>NW_022968371.1:0-321 GCF_012274545.1 Fukomys damarensis
AAGGTCAAGAGGTTGCTTACAATAGTTCCCTCCTGAAATAAGTTTGTTAGGGTGCATTCTGGTAAGGGCAATATTCTCACCTCTGGTGTTATGGGCCTGAACAGAGTCCTTAATTGAAGAATAGAACCACTTGCAATGATGACTTATCCAGGACAGTAGTTCTGATCCATACCTTTCATTCCAGAGACAAAGTAAGAAATAAGAAGGTAAGTGTATTTGTCAGCCATCTCTAGATATCATCAGTGTCTTCAGTGGGACTCACATGGCCTTTGGAATCAACAGAATTAAGTAAATATATCTGTTTTATTTCTTGGAGTTGGA
>NW_022968372.1:0-203 GCF_012274545.1 Fukomys damarensis
AAAGAAATGGAAACAATGAACACCCAAAATAGGAAAGAAATGGAATCCATTAAACAGATTCAATTGGATATCCAGGAGATTAAAAACTCTATTGAAAGCGTACGCAACAGAATAAAAGATTGTGAAGATAGAATTTCACATATAGAAGATAGGATCTCAGACAGTGACTGTGAAAAGAGAGGTCTCTTAAAAACAGTAAGGGA
>NW_022968373.1:0-487 GCF_012274545.1 Fukomys damarensis
CACCTTTGCTAAGATTTTCAGAGGTGGGCATGAATTTGAGTTTATTTTAGGAAAGACATGTTTAAACGACAAATTACAGAGGGAAGGAGCTAGGAGCCTTCAGGGTCCTAAGTCTCTACTTCTTTCCCCAAGATTTCTCCTGAGCACATCCTTCAGCTTCACAGCCCCACACCAAGAATCTCACATGTTGGTTGGACCAGCCAAATCTCCAACAGTCCTCCAGAAAAATCCTGAGAAGGAGAACACTGAAACGTTTTCTTCCTTGAGCCAAACATGATCGAGCCCACAAACTACTAGGTCGGAGGAGCTGCAGACTTTGTCCCCAGGCCCTAACAAGGTCCTAGACCACCTTCAGGCTTGGAGCCCAGACCCACAGCTTCTCAGCCACCCTCCAGCCACCTCAGAGCCAAAGTGAAAAGCCAGCCACCTTGATGCTCTCGCCAGTGATTTATCTGGCATCGGGGGAGCACAGGAAGGACACGAGTCC
>NW_022968374.1:0-215 GCF_012274545.1 Fukomys damarensis
TCAGAATTCAAACAATTTGAGTCAACATTTTCAAAATGATTCCAAAGAATCTCTTCACAGTATTAATTTTCTGTGAAAATATTTCTTTTTTTTTAAACAGCCTGTTGTGCTCCAAACTTTAATTAACATTCTAAATTAGAGTGGACACTATTGTTGTACCTCAAAGCTGTGCATAAAGTGGAAATATTCAGTTACATGGCAAGAGGACAATATTG
>NW_022968375.1:0-739 GCF_012274545.1 Fukomys damarensis
TGATAAACATGCATAAAATACTTAGCACCAAAGCTAGATGTACTAAATACTGAATAAATAGCAGCTGCTGTTATGATTACGAGGAAATACCAATGTGTACACAGATTCACAGCTGAGAATGATTGTATTCACTTCATTCAATATGCATTTTCCAAGCTTCTCCTGTGAAGTAATTATGAAAAAGGATAAAATCAGCTCCTTTTCATCAGGGATTTAGTTCAGAGGCACCATACCTGTCTCAAAAGTCCAAGGTCTGAGTTCAAACACCAGTACCAAAAAAAACAAAACAAAACCAGCTCCTTTTCTTTTAGTAAAGATAACATAGGATGCACACTAATTCTCACAGATGACAGAATGACTTTCTTAAAACTTGCTATATGATGATTTAATATGTCCAGAGAAGAAAGAAAGGACATAACCTGAGAGAAATCTGAAGGGACCACAGATATTTATAAAATTCAAAATTGGAGGTTGAAATATTCATAAATTCAAAACAGATGGTCATAAGAAAATAAACAAGAAAGTTGATTTCCACTCAATACTTACAGTTTATGTATTATTTTTAAACCCATAAAATACCTCTGCCATTTTCTCCTGAGAAAATATTGGTGATGTTCATTAGGAGGGCAGGGCGTGGTGGTGCACGCCTTTAATCCCAGCACTTGGAGGCTGAGTTAGGAGGATCGCTGTGAGTTTGAGACCAGCCTGGGCTACATAGTGAGTTCCAGAGCAGTCTCAA
>NW_022968376.1:0-210 GCF_012274545.1 Fukomys damarensis
GGCTGCTCTCCTACATCTATGAATTTAGGAATCAATTCACTTTCTAAGTTCCTATTTTTATGCGATGAGATTGACAATGACACAAAGGCGATTTCAAATCACGTCACCTGAATGTGAATTTCACGCCTGCTGGGACTCCTCCTTCCCTCAGGGGCGCCAAGGCAGGCCGGACCACTTCCCAGCCCACTGGAGTCACCTGAGTAGCTTCCG
>NW_022968377.1:0-237 GCF_012274545.1 Fukomys damarensis
TTCTTTAGTATTTCTAGAGATTACTTATATATTAGGTATATTAACTTTGTTATTTTGGGGGGGATACAGCTATTTCTTTCTAAAGAGACTTCCCCCCTTTACTTTTGGTGCTTAATATTATTAATATAATCTTCACAATTTAAAGAAGAATCCTATGTTTTCTTTAGTATTTAGTTTCACATTTTGCAGCTTGATGTATGACCTCCTTGAAATCTATCCTAGTGTCTAGACTGAGTG
>NW_022968378.1:0-274 GCF_012274545.1 Fukomys damarensis
CAGTCTTTACTACTGGCCCCAAGATGGAAGCAGCTTTCCTCCACCCAGGGCCTCCCACCACGCCGCTGACATTGCAAGGACTCAGACTTCTAAAACTGAGGTGAAATAAACCTTTGCTTCCTTTTTCTGTGTGTGTTGGATATTTTGATACTGGCAACATATCATACCTTTTTTATCTGAGCTTAGTTGCTATTTTGAGACAGGGTCTGTTAAGTTGCTAAATTGCCCATGCTGGGATCGAACTTGTGGTCCTCCAGGCTTAGGCTCCCCAGAG
>NW_022968379.1:0-2005 GCF_012274545.1 Fukomys damarensis
TTTTTACTACTTAGATAAAAATTTTAGTAAATCTATAACTCCTTTTCTTCGTATATGTTTTAAAATAAAAATCTAATTTTATTACAACATTTACCTACTAGTCTCCTAATATTGCTTTAGCTTAAATGTTGGAAATCTGTTGCCATATTGATTTTTTCTGTCTCTAAGAACACTTTTGAAAATGTTTGGAATTCATAAATTCTGCTGGAATAAGGATATATTCATTTATTTACTACTTGGAGAGATGGATCAACATGAAAATAATTCTGGATCATTCTTTAATCTCAAAGATACTTCTTTTATTAACATTTTGAATGGTTCTTTCACTTATATTATTTTTATAATTTTCCCATGTAATCCATAACAATTCCTCTATATTTTACATTTAACTTCTCAAGAGTAATGATTTAAAAAATGGTTTATTCACATTGATGATGATCTAGCCATGTTCACATAAAAACATACAAAAAGGGAAAAGCCTTAAATGGTCAGTATCATTTTTCAGCCAGTAAATAAAATATGGGCATGAAGAGCTAACGGTAACATAAGAAAGTACTTTTGTTTCAATGTTCAAAGGAAAAAAAGGAGACACCAACTTGTATGTAGTAAAATGACCACTACAATAAATGATAACAAAAACTAAGCAAGGAAATATGCCAAACTCAGAAGTCTCTTTTCTTTCTTCTTTGGATGCTTTGTTTGGCTTGCTTCACAATGGGAAAACTAGTAAATATTTTCTTCTAAATAACCAAACAAGCATTAAAGATCCCTAGGGGTTAAAGAAAGAACAACCATTATACAGTAGTTTGGAAGGGTTCCATCTGAGCTGAGGCTTGCAGCCTGAGCAGATGGGCCTGGCTGGAACAAAAGGCTGATAGGAAAGAGAAAATAAAGTTTGGAAATGCAACTGAGAAAACTGTTTCAGCATCTCACTGATGTGACCTTCAGTTCTCAGGGGCTTGTTTTCTTTCCTTTAAACTTAGACATTTTGTGACTCTTCAATTTATTTTTATTTTTACCTTAGGCAAAGAGAATTTCTCTAAACAAAATTTATTTTCTCATATTTTATACAATTTTAGTTTCTTCACCAAATGAAAATGAAAGGGCATAGACTTTATTATAAGAAGTTAGTTCCCATTGTTTTTATTATATCTTTCATTAATAGGAAGATTAAATTTGGTTTTCATTTTGCATGAATTTCATTTCTTTAGCAATCAAATTGTAATACCTATTCAATCATCTTCATCGTTTAGAATACCAAGTTTCTTAAATTTGAGTAATAAGTGGATCTTTTTACTCAAATATCATTTAAAAATTATTAATGACACCTTTAATCAAGATGAAAAATAAATTAATACTTTGTTGTATTATCTGCTTGTATTAGAACTCTAATATATATTCAAGTGACAAAAATATCAATGTTAAATAGTATGATACAATTATTCATTGGTTAATATTTCCAAACTTCTAGAAGGGTAAGGGATGGAAAAAAGAAACAAATGCAATCAGTACACTCTCTCATCTTGTCTTTTCCCTTCCAGCTTTATCTCCTCTGAAAATCAACACATTCCCTCACATAAAACACGAGTCTTAATAGATCTCTTACTATGCAGAGAGAAAAAGACTATTTCCAGACTTTTTCAGAAGATAATGAAGGAAGGTCTCTTCTTAGCTAGCTTGTGTCACATGCTGTCTCTAAGCCAATCACTACTCTCAGTGGAATGGGTCTAACAGCTGACCAGCCTTGGTACTGAAATGTGTTTTCATACCATATTCAAGAGCAAAGGGCTGTTTTGATTTTTAGATTCTCTCTCTCTGATTCCCCTAAACATGTGATGAACTCACCATGCTGGAGCCCATAGGAATACTTTGGGAAATGCTGTTTGCATTTACAAATTCTGGCAAAGTACTCTACAGTTTTACTAAAGAGATGTTACTTGATATTTATTCAAAACTTCCACAGCAAAACAGTGACCCGAATTCTTTAAAGATGAAGCAGCTGCAA
>NW_022968380.1:0-699 GCF_012274545.1 Fukomys damarensis
TTAAGCCTCAGTGAAGGTAAGATGTTCCCATGATATTCCCGCAAAGAATATAAATTTTTATCTCTCATATCACATACAGTAGCAACTTTGCCTCACCTATTACATTACACATTTGATTTTTATAATATGAGGACTGAAAATATCAAAAATGTGCATATGATGCAGGTCTTCCTGTTCTCTTTTGAAAGAGGCTCGGGTCTGTCTCACTGGCTCTACCCTACTGAGGCTGAAAGATGTTTGCAAATTTATGTACCTAGTTGTGGTTCTTCTGAGTTTGTGTGATCAACAGCATGCGGGAACCAATGCACACATCAAGCCTCGTACTTATAACAAGGAAGTTTAGAATGTGGTTCAAGTTGTGAACATTTCAGATGTATGTGAGTGACAAAGCTATAATTTTAAAGAAGTGCACAGTATAGGAAATCAGTAATGTATTTAAAAACTGCTTTGAAACTCAGAACATATTGATTTTTTAGGATAGAGTATAAGGGTATAAAATACTCTTTAAAATTGGTTACTCTTTCATATAGGAAAGAGAAGTTTCCTCAAAAGAAGGATTTTTGTTTGAAAATTGTGCCTCAAGTTTTGCTTTATATTTAATAATCCACAAGCTTTGTGAAAAAAGATGATGATATAGTTCAGTGTGAAGACACTAGTGAGAAAAGGAAATAATGGAAACAATATATTTGTAAGTAGGGG
>NW_022968381.1:0-202 GCF_012274545.1 Fukomys damarensis
GATCCAGGTGGTCATGGGCTTCGTGTATCTTCTAGTTCCTCCTGTGATGAACCCCATTGTCTACAGTGTGAAGACCAAACAGATCCGAGATTGGGTAACCCATGCCTTTTGTCACTAAAGTGGTCAAGTCTTGCAGATGCTGCCTTCTTAAATGTACTCTTAGTTACCTGTCTTTACAATGCATGTGTAAAATAGAGCAGAC
>NW_022968382.1:0-432 GCF_012274545.1 Fukomys damarensis
AGCCACTCAGGCAGCTGCCCTGCCCTCTGAGGTGGGAAACTATGCTCCAATGCCTGTAACAAAAAAATGACTCTCACACGATTTACCAGGAAAACCGCTTGGGGCCACACTCACGATACTAGGTGCAGTAATGCAGGGGAAGAATTTCGTTAATCCTGGGAAGAGCTGGAAGTGAAGGCCATATTTGGGGAACAGTCAGGAACCGATGGTGCTCAAGAGGGTGTCCCGGCAGCAGCAGCCCCTTTGGTACTCAAATTGCTTCCACTTTTCAGTGGTTATGGAATCTACGTGGACAGGGTAGAAAAGGGGCCACTTCTGAGACTCTTAACCGAAGCTCTGCTTATACCCTCCAGAGAGAATAAGCAGACTAAGGCTCTTTAATTGAAGGACAAAGGAAAAACAAAGAGTACGAAGAGGTGACAAAGTAATCGG
>NW_022968383.1:0-233 GCF_012274545.1 Fukomys damarensis
GGATACAGGGCTGCTCTCTGACGGTGTGGAGCTGGGAACAGCAGGGGTGGCTGGGTAGTTGCTAGCTCCCCAGGCTGTGCTGGCTGTGGGACCCGTGTTGCGGGGAACATTCGGTGAGTCCCGACTCACGGTCCTTTGGGGGAAGATGGTCACTCCTCCAGATTCTGGCTCTGATGGGGAAGAAGCTGTCCTTCCACTGGAGGCTCCAGTGTTCGTGGGCTCTGAGGCGGTGG
>NW_022968384.1:0-985 GCF_012274545.1 Fukomys damarensis
GCAGCCCAGGCTGGCCTTGAACTTGCAGCATTCCTCCTGTCTCAACCCCTCAAATGTTGGGATTATAGGCATGTGTCACTATAGATTTTTTTTTTAAATTGTACGAACTATGAAGTTCTTACAGTTCATTAATTCATTTATACACAACGAAAGCAAAGTAAGGTACCAATTACAGTGATAGAAATCACTAGGTATAACTTGAGTTCAGGATGGTAGTGATGAATTACATAGTCACAAGTGAAATGCTTAGCGTAGGAAAAATATTAGGTTTTTATCAAGATTATGATAGTGGTTTCATAAGTTCACATAGGGCCCAAATTCATCATAATTACACTTAAAATAAATTAATGCATTGATACCTTGATGAAAAATATAAATAGAAAAAGTAATATGAGAGCAAAGAACAATCCATTTCATCAGAAGTAAAGGTTTCAAAAAATCATTAATCTGATGAATTTACTGTTTCTGAAGACTATATTTTTCATTATACAAATACATTTTATGACAATAAGCAAACACTTAATGAATACTTAGTCCATGAGAAATCGTGCCACAGATTATACAACTTAATTATTCCATTTTTTTCTGAATTCGTCATTTTTAATACAAATTAAAAATTGAATTTAAACATGCAAATCATTATTAGCATTTAAATAGCGTTGTCCAAAGACAAATAGTTCAATACTCTTTAAGCACCACACTGAATGTGTTAGCACTCTACAAAATATTTTACCTACGGAAAAAAGTTCTAAAAAGATTAGCACAACCAATTCTGATGTGTATCACAACAGAATATGTAACATATATTCCATTTCAATTCAAACTTTTAAAATTTGTTTATTTCACCTAAATTGTATATTATAATTATTGTCTGGAATTCATTGAAGAGTTCAGGACATAAAACAATTTTCTTTCCAAATATATTCCACTTTAAACAGAATATACTTGAATTACATCTGGTAAAAATACCAGAATTTTCTGAAAA
>NW_022968385.1:0-361 GCF_012274545.1 Fukomys damarensis
CTAGCGATGTTGCCACTTCTTAGTTTGCGTAAGTACACTCTATAACGTTCATACATTAGTTCGCAGGTGACACCAAAGGACACATTTCTTAGGATATGTGCCAGTTGTTAAGCGGTTTGCGACTCTGTCCTGCACGGGTACCTCGTGGAAGTGAGATCTCTTTTCTGTGAGTGGCTGAGTCCTCTCAGACCAGCTGGATGCCATCAAGGACTCCTCAAGAGCCAGTCCCAGACCAGCCTCTAAGGAAGATGGCAGGAGTGAGTCAAACAGACCCTGAGGTCAGCCTGCAGCAGCACCTTGCTGATCTGGACTGAGAGGAGTCAAAGTTGCATAGCCCAGTTTCGCAGGAACCCAAAGTTAG
>NW_022968386.1:0-222 GCF_012274545.1 Fukomys damarensis
TGCAGCGGACTTCTGCGGATTAAAGTGCAGTATTCCCCAGGAAATAGCTTCTCTTGCTGCTTACCCATTTAAAGCGAAAGCATTCAGTTTCATGAATGTGAAGAACCCCATAGAGAAAGGTGCTGCAACTCTGTGAATTTGCCGGTGAAGTCAACATCATATGTGGAGTACAACTGTATTCCTTTTTGTTTGTGGGTCTCTGCCTGCCAGAAATTCAGACAC
>NW_022968387.1:0-476 GCF_012274545.1 Fukomys damarensis
GAGGCCTACAAACAAAAAGGAATACAGTTGTGCTCCACATAAGAGGTGGACTTCACTGGTAAATTCACAGAGTTGCACCACCTTTCTCAGTGGAGTACTTCACATTCATGAAATTGACCGCTTTCGCTTTAAACGGCTAAGTGGCGAGAGCAGCTGTTTCCCGGGGAAAACTGCACTTTAAATTGCAGAAGCCCTCTGCAAACTTCGTTTCTGTTCTAAGGTCAACCTGAACCTATCCCCGAGTATACAGTGTTCTGGAGGCTTTTGTGCACTCAGAGCTTCTAGGCACTCTCTTAGTCCTCAAGGGCGTCTCTGCTAAAAGTGCCTCACAACAGTGTTTCAATCTCTGCCAGGCAGAGATCTACACACAAAAAGGACTACAGTTGTAATCCACATAAGAGGTGGACTTCACCGGTAAACTCACAGAGTTGCACCACCTTTCTCTCTGGAGTACTTCACATTCATGAAACTGACCG
>NW_022968388.1:0-1489 GCF_012274545.1 Fukomys damarensis
TTGTAGTGTTTGATTCAGGTTGGTTTTGAGGGTGGAAGAAAGAAGGAACAGAGATTGATTCCTAAGGCTTCATGTAGTAGTGGTTAGTGGTTGGGAACAGTTGGAGTCACTCAGAGGAGTATTATAAGCCTAGTAACAAATGAGGCTCACAGCAAAACTTTTGCAGAATACCACCTAATAGTAGTTCAGTATGCCAATTGAGGTAATTAGTGACTACAAACTATTGCAAATTTAACAAAATATATAAATAAAAATACATCATCAACCCTAATAGTATAGCCCTAATTTTCATGATGGCAGCACATTCTTTTTCAAGCTGTAAGTAAGGTTGCTGTACATATGGATTCCTGTTTCCTTTGCGTTCAAACTCTGGGCCCTTCTGAGTATCTGTCACTGACACATTAGAGACCACATATTTAGGCTAAAGGACTGCTTTTGAATTCTAGGTCAGATCTTCTCTGCTCCCTTGATAACAGAACTTTATAATTAGCACTGCTTGTACACACTGGGCTGGCAATTCAAATGGAAGTATTTGTGCTATGTGATGATAACTCCCAATTATGGAGAGCTCGGGATAACCGGGACAGATACTTCTTGAATAATTGACCACAGGGAGCCATATTTCTACCCAGTCAAAAGGAAACATCCTCGTTACGTGTTTGGCATTATTGACTCATACTGTATACTGTCTTTGTACCATTCACAAAGTGTGTTCAGTAGAATGCTATAAATAATGATGTTTTTTAAACTCACAAAATAGGTGGCCTTGTCAAATAAGTGTAAGCAACTCAACAGAATAATATTTCTCTTTTATAAAAATATAATTAACTCTGACATTTAAGTACCCTAAGAGGTCTTACAAGAAGACATCTAACTTTCTTTAAGAAGTTGATAAAATAAAAAATATTTCCTGAACTTAATTGTGTATTTAAAAAATAAAGGACTGGTCCCCATCACCATCAGACTTTTTCTCAAGGCTGGTACAACAGAAAATATCTTGGAAATTGCTACTTGTCTAATTTTTTTAAAATGATTTTGCCTACTTTCCTTTCATCCAGTTTTCCTTTCCTTTTTATTCACCCTTTTCCACCCAAATAGGGTGCCATATTTAGCAAATAAAAATATAGACACCACTGACATTTGAATTTTAAGCAAACAGTGAATCATAAATATGTACCACATATGCACAGAATATATAAATGCAGTTGAGTTCCTGTGTTATCTGAAACATTAAACCAAAAACAAATGAGATATCAGTAAGTAATCAATGAAACTATCAGCTTAATTTCCTAAGTACATGGGAAGAACTCATTCTAGGTGTGTATAATAAGTTTTTAAATTTTTTCATAATAAAAATGTGAAGCACCTTTTGAGACAGCTTGATCTATCTTTTTATAATGATTCAGAACATAAGCTAAGCATGTGGTAGATGTCTGTAATCTCACTACTCTGGGAGTCTTCAGCAATGAGGGTCACAAATTTGAGCACA
>NW_022968389.1:0-256 GCF_012274545.1 Fukomys damarensis
GCAAGATGGCCACCCTCTGGCCACTGAGTCAAGTCTTTTGGACAGATAAGCTATAGGCCGTTTCCAGGGCCCCAAAGATTGCGTGACCACTCCTTTCGCCACCCCGTTTTTCTCTGCCACATATAAGGTGAAAGGTTTACTCAAGTCAGGCAGGGCTAAACCTGGCGCTGTGGTGAGCGCAGTCTTGAGCGTCTGGAATGCCTGCTGACAAGCCTCTGTCCACTGGAGGGGTGTATTTCCCCCTGCCGTAGCCTCA
>NW_022968390.1:0-213 GCF_012274545.1 Fukomys damarensis
TGTCAATATCAAGAATGCCCTGTAACATCAAGAAATTTGAATCTTGATTATAAACAAAGAATACCCATAACTGCACTGTTTGCAAAATTTATTCTAATAATAAACAAATATTAACAAAGCATTTTAGAGTTAAAAACCCTGAATTTCATGCAAGAAAGAATCATGAATTTTAAGACACATATTTGCAATTTGTGTTTTTTTTAAAACAGAAAA
>NW_022968391.1:0-1939 GCF_012274545.1 Fukomys damarensis
TTTTTTTTTTTTTTTTTTTTTTTTTTTATACTGGGGGTAGAGCTTGAGTCCTTGCACTTGTGAGGCAGGCGGTGGAACCACTGAGCTGAACCCCCAGCCCACCAAAGGTTCTTATTAGTCCTTATAGCATACTCCTGGATTTAATGATGTGGTTACCTCCTGCCTACTGATCACTGTAGCTCAACAACATGGTATATTGAAGGGTATCAATAGTTTGCCCTCATAATTGCTTGGCTGACTGGGAGCTGTGATCCTGGTACTGTCCAGCATCTCAGCAGGATTTTGGGCCATGTATGGCTAGTGTGGGAAAAGGATTAAAATTCAAAGTTTGAGGTAGGGTTTCTGTGAATGTATATTAACTTTTGTGCCATTATAAAGTTGAAGTATTGTAAGGCAAACTACTGCAAATGTGTGTTGTCTGAACTTAACCCTTCTTTCAGTGTTTGATGATGCTAACTGTTCCTTCTATGAAAATCTTCCTGCCCTTTCCATACCCTAGAATCATCTGTCTGAGGAATCTGGGGTTTTACCCAATTTGTAGGCTAACAAGCTTGCCTGCCATCATGTATGAAAGCAGGCAGAAGACATGAGTCTCTTGGATCAGAGACAAAGGACTTTACTAATCACAATACAGCAAGCAGAATGCACTTCATGTTTCTGTGTCATACAAGGAAATCTGAGTTTAGGAAGCCATGATGGACACTTTTATTAATAGATTCATTGAGATGTAATTTACAAACCATGAAACTGTAAGTTTGATGGTTTTTGGTGTTTGTGTAAACTTGTGGCATGGCTTTGTCTGCTCTTTTCACCGGAAGGAAACTCCAGATGAACGAATAACTCTGGTCTAGGGACTTAACTCAGTGGTAGAGCACTTAGATAGCATATATTAAGATCCGGGTTTGATTACCAGCACTGCAAAAACCAAAACCAGCTCCTTTCAGGCAATCCAGAAGATGGAAATTTAGATGGGCTTTGGATCTGCAGAGAGAATGCATCCTTTGAAATCCATCTGCACCCGCTGCCTGGGATTCCTCCTCCCCTTCCTGTGCAACTCACCTCTGAGCCCTTTAGTCTGTAAATCCACTCCTCCCCACTATTGTATCTTGTGCTTTTCCTTGTGTCTCCCCTCAGCCCACTCTCGGTTTGTGCTCTTTGTGATTTCTCATCCTGGCTCCCTTCCTCTAGCAGGAGCTGGGAGAGAGTGGAGAGCAAGTACTGCATGGAGTTTACCTCATGGAGCTTACCTTTGGGTGGCAAAGACAGGCACCGAGCAACTACTCACACAGTTGTCTTTCATCACAGTGTGAGAAAGCTGCTGGAGAAAGCCAGGGATTGTTGGGGGCAGGGTGGGCTCAGTGGGCAGCATCATACGTATAAGAACAGCACCCTCGAAAGAAATGGTCTTTGGGTGGAGCTCTGAGTAGTGATCCAAACGTGGGCAAGGGGAATCGGTCTTGTTGCTCAGGGAGATGGTGCAGTACAGACCCCTCCTCACTGCTCATTTTCTTTGCTCAGGGCTTATGGTTCTCTGTGGGGCTTGTGCCGTACTCTTCTTGACTTTCTGCCGGAGCTCTGAACCCAGAAATCAACCCCAAACAAACCATCTGCCGCGCCTGCAGTGGGCCCTTGGAAGGGTTTCAGGATAGCTAATCAAAAATGATTTATATCTACTTCCACTTCTTTTAACTTTTAATAAAGAATAATCAAAAGCTATTCTTTGGAGAATGCCAAAAAGGTACAAATATTCTCTTAGAAAAGCAATGAGCGAGATTTTTAGCAGGTTTCCAAATGTCATGCTATTGCAACAGAATGACTAGACGTGAGAATATTCATTATGAATGGATTCTGGGAATTTTACCTAGATATTTTCTGGCCAGAAAATTCCTGGAGCAATCAGAATAACTTTCAGGTAGAAATGTTCAGCCTGCCATTATTT
>NW_022968392.1:0-691 GCF_012274545.1 Fukomys damarensis
ATTGATGAAGTTCCTAAGGTGTTCTTTGTAATGAAAGTGGTTTATTTCTCCATCAATTTTGAAAGATAGTTTTTCAGAGTACATCAACCTGGGTTGGAGGTTGTTTTCCTTTAGGACTTGAAATACATCACTGTATGAACTTCTTGCCTTGTGGGTTTGTGTTGAGAAGTCTGATTGTGATATTAATGAGCTTTCCTTTCTATATTATTTGTTTATTTTCTCTAATTGCTTATTGAATTTTGTTCTTCTGTTGAGTTTCTGGAATCTTAACTTATATGCTTATGTGTAGGCATTTTTGATCATGGCTAGTTGGAGTCCTATATGCCTCACTTATCTGTATGTCACATTCTTTTTTCCCTATTTGGGATGTTTTTCTGCCATTAATTCTGATAACAGTTTTCTTTTTTTATGTCATCTGCACTCTCTCCGGTTTCTTCATTGACTTTGATCAGTCTTATATTATTCTTCTTTGCATTGTCTTACAGCTGCTGGATTAATTTTTTATGGTCCCTTACTATTTGTAAGAAATTTTTCTTTTCCTGGTCACTAATTGCAATCCTATCTTCTATATCTAAAATTCTATCCTTGCTTTGGCTCCTTCTGCTGCATAAACTTTCAAAGGAGTTTGTAATCTCCTGAAAATCTGTTTGCATCTGTTTTATGGATTCCATTTGTTTCCTATGTTGGGATT
>NW_022968393.1:0-261 GCF_012274545.1 Fukomys damarensis
GTGATACAAACATTTGTCCCCTCACACCAAGGAATGCCAAAGGTTGCCAGAAAGCCAACAGAAAATGAGAGGCATGAATGGATTCTCCAGCAGAGTCTCCAGAAGGAATTACCCCGCTACACCTTAATTCTGGACTTCTTACCTCCAGAACTGTGACAGAATGAATTTCTGTTATTTTAAACCACTCCATTGATGCTGTTTATTACGGCAGCCCCGGGAAACTAATGCATCATTCATATACAGTTTTAGATCACTTCAGTT
>NW_022968394.1:0-244 GCF_012274545.1 Fukomys damarensis
AGAGTAGGTGTATATAAAGGTGGACCAGTAACGCTTGGGTATATGTTTCTGCTTACTTCTCTTGGAAGCCATGCTTGTTTAGAAGCCATGCTTTGGAAGCCATGCTTGTTTAGAAGCCGTGTAGAGGTAAAACAGAAGTCAGAGAGAGTGGATTACGCCTTCCACCCCTCCACCTACTACGGCCCAGACTATTTTCTGCTAACTGCGACACAAGATTTGGTCCTGTATCCCATCAAATGCTTCT
>NW_022968395.1:0-228 GCF_012274545.1 Fukomys damarensis
AGAGAGGAGAGCACCTGGGCAAAATTTTATGTGAGCTATGGAGCTGTTTATTTTCAACTGGCTGTGGGTGGGCTGAGTTGAAGAAGAGAACCAGCAGGCAGTGAGTAGAGCACTTTAAAGGAAAGGTGAGGAGTTGCTGCCTTGAGG
Organism: Fukomys damarensis; assembly: GCF_012274545.1. NCBI lineage: Eukaryota > Metazoa > Chordata > Mammalia > Rodentia > Bathyergidae > Fukomys > Fukomys damarensis. The sequence continues at coordinate 148 of NW_022968395.1, forward strand.
AATTTGGGGGCAGAGAGAGTGGTCATGCTTCTGAGAATGGTCTGTGCAAATGTAATCAGACTCCCTGGAACTGACAGCAGT
>NW_022968396.1:0-207 GCF_012274545.1 Fukomys damarensis
ATCCATGGTAAAATAAAAAGTTCTGATGAAAATATTTACAGAATAACTTTACCTCAAATTGTTGAAAGCAATTTATGATTAGTCCATTGTCAGCCTCATTCCACAATCTATTGAAGGCTGTACTGTCAGCTTCATTCTAATGGCTAAAAATTGAAAGTATTCACCATAGAGTCAGAAAGAAGACAAGGGTACACAACTCTCCATTCC
>NW_022968397.1:0-337 GCF_012274545.1 Fukomys damarensis
ATTCTTCCCTGTTCTGGGCATTCATGGTTTCCTTTTCTTTCTCATGCTGGGCATTCATGGCTTGTATCATGGTCCTGAACTCATCTATTTTTTAAAATCTTTTTCTGTTCTAGAGTCTCTAATCATATCTTTCATTCTGTTCACCATCTCTTTAGTTATCTGGGAACTTTTTTCTGTTTTCAATTTTTCTAGAGTCTCATTCAAATGCTTTTTATTTCTTCCTGTGATAACAGTTCAGGGTGTCCAAGTTGTTTATTATAAGACTTTTCTAAGTCATTTCTGCCAGAATTTGCCTTTGGTGAGAAAGAAGTCTGTGTTTGTGCCTTGCTTACTGAGG
>NW_022968398.1:0-646 GCF_012274545.1 Fukomys damarensis
AAGCCTCCAGAACTCTGTATACTTGGGGATAGCTTCAGTTTGACTTTAGATCACAAACGCACTTTGCAAGGGTTACTGTGGTTTAAAGTGCAGTTTTCCCCGGGAAACAGCTTCTCTCACCACTTAGCCGTTTAAAGCAAATGCGGTCAGTTTCATCAATGTGAAGTACTCCAAAGAGAAAGGTGCTGCAACTCTGTGAGTTTACCATTGAAGTCCACTTCTTTTGGGGAGTACAACTGTAGTCCTTTTTGTTTGTAGGTCTCTGCCTGGCAGAGTTTGAAACACAGTTGTGAGGCACTTTTAGCAGCGAAGCCCTTCAGGTGTAAGGGAGTGCCTAGCAGCTCGGAGTGCACACAAGCCTCCAGAACTCTGTATACTTGGGGATAGCTTCAGTTTGACGTTAGAACACAAACGCACTTTGCAGAGTTCTTCTGTGGTTTAAAGTGCAGTTTTCCTCGGGAAACAGCTTCTCTCGCTGATTAGCCATTAAAAGCGAAAGCGGTCAGTTTCATGAATGTGAAGTACTCCACAGAGTAAGTTGCTGCAACTCTCTGAGTTTACCAGTGAAGTCCACTTCTTCTGGGGAGTACAACTGTATTCCTTTTTCTTTGGAGTCTCTGCCTGGCAGAGATTGAAACACTGTTGT
>NW_022968399.1:0-211 GCF_012274545.1 Fukomys damarensis
ATCTGAGAGTCTATCTTCGCATTCTTTTATTCTGTTGCATACACTTTCAGTGGAGTGTTTAATTTGTTTGAATCTGTTTTATGGATTCCATGTTACTTAATATTTGTTTTATATAGTTGGGGGAATTTATATTTGGTGCATATATATATTTATGATTGTCAACTGTTCCTCTTGAATTGTTCCCTTTACAAGGATGTAGTGTCCTTCTTTG
>NW_022968400.1:0-205 GCF_012274545.1 Fukomys damarensis
CACATATGTGTGGATAAAATAGCAAATATTTTAATAATAATAAATGCCAAATGAAATGCTAAGTATTAGTGAGAAGATGAACAAATGGACGACTCATACATTTCCAAAGAGGGTAAAAGGTAAAATGACTTAAAATAAATGGAACCCAACAATTGTTTTAGACATTTTCTCATGAGAAACAAAATCAAATATTTTAGGACAAATT
>NW_022968401.1:0-222 GCF_012274545.1 Fukomys damarensis
TTTTATAGATACGGATTATGAAATTTTTCATTATTTTAAGTTTCTAATCAAGAAAAAATGTATGCATTTAATATAATAAATCTGTTTGGGTTGGAAACATGACGAATACAAATTTACTATCTGAAAATGTATTTTAAATGCATTAGATACTCAGAACTCTTTTTATTTATTTAATTATTATTATTTTTTTGGTACCAGATATTGAACTCAGGACCTTGTGCT
>NW_022968402.1:0-1004 GCF_012274545.1 Fukomys damarensis
ACAGAACACCATGACACTGTGGAACAGAAGGAGTACTTTTCCTACAAAGAAAAATGCATGGGAGGAATGCCACGTTCAAGTAAAAAGACAGAAAATGCAGCCAGGGATGAGCAGCAGCCACACACACCAGAGAGGCTTCATATATCAAGATGAGAAATCTGAATGCTGAACCGAGGGTAGCGGTGTGGCCCTGAACAGTTCATGAGGACAATGAGATGCACAGGTTTGAATTAAAGGGAAGCAGTGATGAATGGACCGGGGTGGGCCACCCTGGAAACCTCCTGGCATACAGGGGAGACTGTGGAATAGAAATCTGGTAGGAGGGACAGAGAGGAGGAGATTGGTCAAGAGATGGACTCTACCAGAAAGAAAAGGACAGCGGAGAAGCTGTGGGGCTCAGAGGAGCTAGCAAGTGTCCAGGGACAGAGAAGCAGCTCCGCAAGTATTTATTAATATGACTTAAATACAAAGCTCCATGGCTTAGAAAGGATTTAGTCAAATTTGACATTATCAGTTATTTTGTACATCCATTATACAATACCCATGTTTTTTTCATTATTCTTTCTTTTTGCATGATTTATAACAATGCATTTTAATGCCACAGTTTCATACTTTGATTGCCCAGTTCTAAGTTACTATACAATCATTTGTTTTGAAACAGTAATTGTTTCACGTGAAAGAAAATCATTATCTGAGAAGAAAAAGTTAACTTGTGAAGGAACTGTTCCAAACTTTCTAGTGATGCTTAAAAATGCAAGAAAGCAGACAACCTTGCTAAAGGGACATATGAAAATAGTGATAAATATTTTAAAACTTAAGGTTTGCTAGTGACAGTAGCTTTTAAAAAGTTGAGTTCAGCTTCTTGCGTATCTACAATTGGAATAAAGGCAGTCATGAATTTTACCCATTTTGAGAAAATAAATATTCTTTTCTGAGCATATGGAATTTGACTGTAATGAAGTAGAAGATACGAAGGTTAATAAGGTTTGATAAAATCTGAATTA
>NW_022968403.1:0-252 GCF_012274545.1 Fukomys damarensis
TGAAGGTGGAAAGAAAGGAATCCTGAAGATGCAGTGCTGGCTCATGCTACTTTATTTCACATCAATTAACCATTCAAATACCTTTACAAACAAATGCACATGAAGCAGTTATAGGCATTACATTTCTCTGTTCATGTCTTCCATGGTTTATCTATGCAAGCATCTAGGCAAATTTCCCAATACATACATAATCATTTTTCTCCAGGTACACTGATTCTGAACTTTGCTATTTCTTCAAAGGCTTTCGCAAGC
>NW_022968404.1:0-1535 GCF_012274545.1 Fukomys damarensis
AAAAAAAAAGAGATTAGAGTATTTAACACTAGAAATGAGGACAATGTCACATTTACTGTGGATGCTAAGGTAAAATGGTCACAGCAACAATATAGAATTTACAAGAGCTTGCATCAAATAAAACCTTCATGCAAACTTTGATGCTATGATAGGAAAATCCAATCAAATATACAATTTATTTGACAATAGCTCATACACGATTGAACTTCAAGAAGTTAAACAAAGTCATTGAAGGAAGATCTAATTGCAGTACAATTTATAGGAAAAACAAGAGGTAAAGACTTTAAGAGGTTAAATATTATTGGAAATAAGTTATAGATTCAGGAGAATAAATGAAACAGAAGAATGGCTAAATAAGAGACATCTCAATGAATATGAGTTTCTTCAAAATACTGTAGAGGACCCCCACCTTCATAAACTACAGTAATATGGGACTTTCCATTCTCATTCTAGAGTTAAAGCCTTCCAACTATGCTGCTGCCTCCTCTTTTGTCCACCTTCCCTCCCTGCGACACATCAAGTCTCTCACATGGAGGCCACGGAAGCTATCTTTTCTCACAATCTGTCCCCGGGAAGCCCGCTTGCATTTACTTGGATGAGTCACAGAATTATAGGTGAGGGGCAACTGGGATGTGTTTAAATTTTCCACTCTGGCGAGAGTTGAATTCTCAGAGCTCCTTATTTCCAGTCTCCAAATGATTCCAATCCCTCGAGGTAGAATCAATGTAAGAGGATGCTAATTTTCAGTAAACTTTGTTTCAGTGTAAATGTAGGTAAATGGAGATGAACTCATTCCCTCCAAGGGAAAAATTAGATGAGTTCAGGACCATGATGGAAGCCATGAATGCTCAGCATAGGAAAGAAATGGAAACCATGAAACAGATTCAAATTTATATCCAGTAGATTAAAAAAACTATTGAAAGTATACATAGCAGACTGAGATAATCTGAAGACAGAATATCAGAATATCACATATAGAAGACAGGATGGTGGTCAGTGACCACAAAAAGAGAGAGCTCTTAAAAATTCTAAGGGACCATGAGAAACCAATCCAACAGTTCCTAGATGATGCAAAGAAGAATAATATAAATCTGAGAGCAGTCCATGAAAAAGCAGGAGAAAGTATAAATGATGTAAAAAACTGTTCACAGAATTAATGACAGAAATTTCCCAAACAGAGCAAAAGAATTTGATGTGCAGATAATTGAGGCATATAGGACTTCAACTAATCATGAGCAAAAATAATCTATACCGAGACATATAATAGTTAAGATCCCAGAAACCCAACAGAAGAACAAAATGCTACAAGCAGTTAGAGAAAAGAAACAAATCACATTCAAAGGAAAGCCCATCAGAATCACAGTAGACTTTTCAACATAAACCCTCAAGGAGAAGAGGTAATTCAAGCCTTAAAACAAAACATCCTCTAACGTAGACTAATATATTCTGCAAAACTATCTTTTAAAACTGATGGGAAATAAGTTACTGCATGTCAAAGAACATCTGAGGAACTTCATGAATAACAAACCTACACT
>NW_022968405.1:0-202 GCF_012274545.1 Fukomys damarensis
CAGCCTCCTAGGCCCTGGGTTCCGTCCCCAGCATCCCCCCAAAAAGTGTGACTCTCCGAAGCATGTTGGGGACAGTTATGTTCAGGGCTCACAAAAGCCTAAGGGTCCTAAGTTTATGTTAAAACAACAGCGATGTGAATGGTGGCTGAGGATATTTATAGAAAATAAATAAGCTGCATCTCCAAGAACAACAGCTGCTCAC
>NW_022968406.1:0-441 GCF_012274545.1 Fukomys damarensis
CTGTATGTATGTATTACATAAGGAAATCGCTGTATTTTCTGCAGATGCTCATTCCTAGTTGGTCATTTGTCTTTTGAACTTTTTTTTCTTATCACGCAAAACATTTTAGTCAAAACATTTTACTTGCATTGTTTTGGATTTTGAGTATATAGAAATTAAATCATGCTTTCATCAAATACTCATGTGGTTTCAAATTTTGGGTCCATCTATGAACTGTGATGGTTAATTTTATGTGTTAATTTGCCTGTACCATGGTGTTCAGGTGGTAGATCAGTTTTGTTCTGGTTCTTTCCGGGGAGATGTTTTTGGATGATATTAACACTTAAAACGGTGGCATTAGAGGAAGACAGATTACCTTCTATAATGGAAGGGGACTTCATTTAATGATTCAAAGGCCTTAAGAAAACAAAGAATGAGCCTCTTCTCTCAGGGAAGACTTTT
>NW_022968407.1:0-308 GCF_012274545.1 Fukomys damarensis
TGTGTGATGTCGGCCAATTCTGAAACCTCACGAGCCTGCATTTTTCCGTCTGTACAAAGGGAAATGTGGTACTCACCCTGCAGGAAGAAAGACAAGAGGTAATGTAAGCCAAGCACAGAGCAGAGGCCCCTCGTGTTTCTGGAGCTTGAGATGAAACTGTTATTTTTATTATTAGAAGAGCAGGACTAATGTCTCCTGTGGATTATAGGTATAGAATCATTTTCCTGTTGGAATTTGAATTCCCGTTTTAGACCTGGTGGTTTCAGCTGGAAGAGAATCTTGAAATGTTTTATCATATTTTTAGGTTC
>NW_022968408.1:0-238 GCF_012274545.1 Fukomys damarensis
CTTTAGCATTAATACTGTCCTTGCCATAGTAGTTACAAATTTATTCTACTCCCTCCACCCTTTCGTTGCACCTGTCGAAGGGAGGGAATGCTACATGCAGTGTTTGAAATCAGATATGCATCTTTCATCTTATTTAGAATCAAAACAATTGGAGAAATATTTGACACAAGAGATTTTTTTATCATTCATAAAATATACCCTTAGTAATGGGAAAAAATTCAGGAAGAAATAAAAGATG
>NW_022968409.1:0-1093 GCF_012274545.1 Fukomys damarensis
TTTAGGTTTTGGTTGGCATTAGGGATAATAGTAAGGGATTAATGTTGGGAGTTATGGTTAGGATTAGCGTTTGGTGTTAGGGTAAGGCTTTATAGTTAGGGTTAGAATATTTAACTAGAGTTAGGGCTTAGTGCTAGGATTAGGATTTGGATTAGCGTTAGGGTGAGTGTCAGGGTTAGGGTTAGTTGTAGAGTTAGGGTAAGTTAGGATTAAAGTTACTTAGGGTTAGAGTGAGGATTAGAGTTTAGGTTTAGTGTTAGAGGTTAGGATTAGGGTTAGGGGAGTAAGGGCTTAGGGTTATTGTGAGGGATAGGGGTTAGGGTTGTCATTAGGGCTATCATTTGGCTAGAGTTGCTGTTCGGTTTAGGTTTAGACTTTAGGATTTTCCTTAGGGTTTAGTTTAGTGTTAGTATCAGCCTTCGGTGATAGCTTTATGCTTGAGGTTTTGTGGCACGTTTAGAATTAGGGTTAGGTTAGGCATTACGAATATGGATGCCGTTCAAGTGCCTGATGATTGCAGTGTGAGTGTGAAGGTTAGGGCTATTATTTTCAGGAGGGTAAGGAGTACTGATGGAATCCAGTTCCACTAACATTGTAGTTGGGTTGAATGTATTGAATATTGTTTGAATTTCAGCCCCTGTGCACTGGCGTATGGGTTAGATGCTTATTGTAAGTGTTAATTTTAGGGTTCAGATTAGGATTGTTTTGGGAATGTAAGTAACTGGGTTAGGATTCATGGCAGTGCTAGGGTTAGGCTTTGGGTTGGAGTCAGTGAGAGTGTAGAAATTTCAGTATCTGTTTATCATAGTGTGAGTCTCATATTGAATATCAGCATTTGATTTCACCTCAGGCTTAGGAATAGTTTTGGATTTCAAGTACCGCTGTAATGCAACTTGGGATTAAGGCTTTGGTTAAGTATTGGGTTGATTTATGGGGTCTGCGACATGGAAGGAATCCAATTACATGACAATTTGCATGTGAGATTGCAGTTTAAAATCAGTATATTTATGAGACTGAGGCAGAGTTTGGAATTCCAAGTACCTGAGCACTGCAGTTTAGAAAGGATTCATCAAGTTTGCCTTATATTTAGGAT
>NW_022968410.1:0-218 GCF_012274545.1 Fukomys damarensis
AAAAGTCAAGAAAATTCTTTTTTTTTCAGCTTTAATTGAGTTTATTGGTACATTTTAGGGATATAATACAGTTACATTCATTGTTGGGAATTTGTACCTCTACATGACAGGACTTGGTTCTCTTTTCCCCTTGTCCCTGCTCTCCCTTCACCCCCCCTCCCCTCCCCATCTATAATCACTTTATTTCCATCTTTCATTATCTCACATTTTTTTCTTTT
>NW_022968411.1:0-321 GCF_012274545.1 Fukomys damarensis
TTAAACCCAACTGATATGTAAGGTGAATAAGCTTCACCTCCCAGCTGGATTGGGAAACATATCCATATACAGCCTTGTGCACAGAACTGTCTCTTTTCTCCCACTTATTTATGTGTACATTAAACCTGTAACTTATTAGCATATGGACTCATTTATTTTATACTTTTACCTTAGGTGTTATCATTCCTGACAGCCACTGTTGAACCTCAAATGGATCCAGTTCTAACTATTGGAAACTTTGCAAGTTGGTTCCCATGATTTTATCACATTATCTCATAGTTATGTTTTCCTTTTTATTTTCAGCTCTCCCTTACTTCCTGG
>NW_022968412.1:0-202 GCF_012274545.1 Fukomys damarensis
AGTGTGGGCCGATAAATCAGGTGTCCAGCAGATCTTTCGTGAAAGAGGAGGGGACCAAGAGATATGGGGGGAGAAGGAGGGGGAGTGGGTGAAAAAAATAGTTAAAAAGTGTGACACATATGTGCTCACTTCCCATGATGAGTGTAGTCATTATATAATGCACATGTGTGATAACAAAAATAAAAAATAAACAAAGGAAGTT
>NW_022968413.1:0-278 GCF_012274545.1 Fukomys damarensis
CATCTTTAAAGAAAGGGCATGGGAAACCTGTAATAGAACATTGTGGAGTTCAACAATTCAGAAAGTTGGGGAACTCAATCTGGGCCTTGCAGCCCGAGGTCAGTCAGTGTCATGGGCTTCAGCCATTAGCTAACTGGGACCAGGGCTCTAGCATCCTCACTCTGTCTAAGCCAATAAATGGTAAATACACTATATTGAAATTTTGTTCCCTGCACACATGTTCTGGACTGCTTCTTGATTTCAATTTAATTCAAATGATTTAAGGGCGATAGACTAGT
>NW_022968414.1:0-215 GCF_012274545.1 Fukomys damarensis
CACGATACACGTCGGGTGTGTCCCTCAACTGCGAAATGGTGTCCTGCTCAGGTTGGGGACAGGTCAGGGAGAAGGACCTTCTGAAGAGATGCAGCTGGCATCAAGCCCCATGGTCCCGGCCTGGTGTCCCTTGTCCCTTCGCATCACACACGCCTCCAGCTAACAGCGCAGTCCTATTTTCCAGCCATTCCACAAGGACACATCCCTTCCAAGAA
>NW_022968415.1:0-237 GCF_012274545.1 Fukomys damarensis
TCTGCTTCTTCTGCTCTCCCCTTGAACTGCTGTGAATCCCCTGCTGCTGTAGCTGGTCTAACATGGGGCCAAGGGCAGGATCGACCCTTATGATAAGAGTCCTCTTCCCATCCTGCAGTCACAAAGTGAGCTTGATTTTTTCAGCACCGCCCTGCTCACAGTTGCCAACTGAGACTGAGAGGGGCTTGCAGGTTCCCAAGATTGGAGCCATAGTGGCCAAGTCCACTGTGCTTCTGA
>NW_022968416.1:0-308 GCF_012274545.1 Fukomys damarensis
TTGCACTTAGATGACAAACTGATCTGATCCTCTCTGGCTGAGAGAGTTTTGAAAACTCGATCTCCTGAATGTGATTTGTTGGTCAGAGTATAGAAGAATATAAGCAAATGGATATTGGTCTTTTGATTTTGGAACGATATCTCATTAGAACATTAGAACAGAAGAAATAGACTCCATCTAATACATGTACCATGAAACTGTATGGATTACCCAAATCATTCCGTTGTGGCCTCTGTTTTATAGCCCCATTACATTCTGAGCTTTGTCACTGGGGTGGCAACAATTATCCTAATAGGCATCTGTTGATC
>NW_022968417.1:0-216 GCF_012274545.1 Fukomys damarensis
GCACTGATGCGCATTTGTGCTGAATGCCAACACCACAGAATACAGCTCTTCTGCTTTTATTAATCTATTAAGGCAGCATGAGATACCAGTGATTTACCTAAGTCAATTGACCTGGAAATTGTTCGGATTAGTCCTTTTATTTCTGAGAGTTTTAGGGATGTTTGTTGATGAAAGCACATACTTCTCTCTAGTTAAAACAGAGCTCCTGTATTAATT
>NW_022968418.1:0-1452 GCF_012274545.1 Fukomys damarensis
CCAAAAGTCTGAGAAGCAATAGCAGTGCCTTCCTTTCTGGCTTTCTTTGACCACAACAATTAATTTTTCTGAAGAAATGAGTAACATACAAAGATATCAAAAAATGATTTGGACAACTCTAGTTATGCATTCTTGGATATATAATCCTTGCTCATTTTCTCTGTGATCCTTTCTTCCTGTCTTTTAAGAATATCCTGAGGTAGCTAAGCATATCATTGGTCAGGTGAAAACAATTCCCAGGACCCCTCGTGGCTTGCTGTGGTTATATGACTAAGTTTAATCTATAGGATGTTAACAATAGTAACCGTACAACTTTTTGTCATCTCCTTAAACACCAAGTAAATAGCTATGGTTTTGCTTTTACAGTGGGTAGCAAAGAGTCATTAACATGGTGAAACTTTGACTACGCAGATAAGGCTACACCACTAAGAAATGATAGAGCAATTGAAGAAGAATTATTTTGGAACCTGTCTTAGTCACTGCTTCATTGCTGAGACATAATACCTAAAGCCCACAGTTTAAAGGAAGACAGGTCTATTTTGGCTCATGGTTTTAGTCTATGGTTAGCTGGCTCCAAAGAAGAAACTCTCGTGGAAAGGCCTGGGTGGAGGACAGCTGCTCACTCTGTGGCATTCAGGAAGTAGAGAAAAAGGAGGAGTGGAGGAGGGTGACACACCTTCCGGGCATGCACTGTGACCCACTTACAACCAGGCCTCACCTCCTAACAGCACATTCAGCTGTGAATCCCTTAGGGGGTCCCCACTGTCCAATCACCTTCTACACAGGTGAGAATTTTAGGGGTCTAAGCCATCATAGAATCCCTGGACAAGCTTACAGAGCACAGTGACCCATGACACTTTTGAATTATTACACTTATGAAGAAATAAAGGTCCATGATGTTTAAGTAATTATTGTAGTGTCTGTTGTTTGTTGGAATCTTATCCTGAACCCTAATGAGGATACTTGGCTCACAATAGTTTACTAAGTCTTGCTACAACACTAACTGAATTTGCTTCAGTCTGTTTGTTGTGCCAAAACAAAGCACCTGGAACTGAGTATTGTTTTTCTTTTTATTGAGTTTATTGGTACAATCTAGGTCTACAATACAGTTACATTCATTACTGGGATCCTGTACCTTCACATGACAGGTCTTGGTTCTCATTTTTTCCCCTTGTCCCTGTCCTCCCTTCACCCCCTCCTCCACTCCTCATTCACAAATTCTTTCTTTCCATTTTTTCATTTTCTCATATTTTTTCTTTTCCCTTTTTGCCTTTCCCCTACCCTTCCCACTTTCCTACACCTTTAGCCCCTTTTTTTCCTATTTCACACTCTTAATTATCGCATTAGGATCTTGTGTACTCATAGTTTTTCACACCAGAGAAACTATTTGGTATTTACACATGTATGACTTATTTTATTTCATGTAGGAGTATATTCTCAATATGTATCCAT
>NW_022968419.1:0-265 GCF_012274545.1 Fukomys damarensis
GTAGGCTCATAAACTCTTAATTTAGAAGCATAATAGCTCGTAACAGTTTGACACAATATAAGAGTCCATATCTAGATTGTAGTTCTCATTCTTCAGCGGTGCGTAGACTCACCAGCTTCCGGTGTGGTCAGAGCAGGGCTTTGAGTGCATTGTCTCCTGGTCTCCTGGAGTCAGAATCCCTGGAATTCTGTTTTATTCTAGAGTGGTGGTAGCTGAGTTTGAGCTACCTTGATAGCTGTGGGAGTAAACCATAAGTGACTCATAT
>NW_022968420.1:0-212 GCF_012274545.1 Fukomys damarensis
TCTCTGCAAAACTCTCCCAGAGCTCTGTCTGTCTCCTGGCTCGGCCTCAGCCCGCTCTGTGACCTCATCCCCTGCCTGCTGGCTGTTCATTGTGCTCCCAAGGGTCCCAAATGTGTCAGGGTCCCAAGAGCTTAGCACTGGCAGCCCCTCTACCCATTTCCCAGCAGCCTTCTGGCTCACTGCCTCCCTCAGCCCTGGGCTGCTTTGTCACC
>NW_022968421.1:0-208 GCF_012274545.1 Fukomys damarensis
ATGATTTGCTTATAAACTGTTTATTTATATTATACATGGTGAATTTACAGATTCAAATAATGTACAAATAATGCAGATACTCCTTCTACTATTTATTGATGTAGCAGTAATGTCTGCTAATCATCATGTTTTTGATGGTAGCCCGTTTTCATATAAGTTGCCTAGAAGTGAATCTGCCAATGATATATTCTTTCTCACAAATATCTTA
>NW_022968422.1:0-542 GCF_012274545.1 Fukomys damarensis
CCTATTTCTCTTGTCAGGAATCTTACTCTGTGGATTATCGTTTGGTTCTTCTTTACCGTCAACCTCAACTTCAACTCCACTGTACACTTTTGTGTGGTACCAGGGATCGAACTCAGGACCTTGCACTTGCGAGGCAGGCAGTGATGCCACTGAGCTGAATCCCTGGCCTTTCCATTGTACTCTTAACATCTGCAGACAATCAAATACTGTACCTACCACCTATGGGTGGAGGAGTACTCTGGTGAGCAAACCCACAGCCTAGTGCATGCTGAGCAAGCGCTTCCCCACTGAGCTATGCACCTTTACCTTCAAATATCTTCCATCTTGAAATAAAGCTTGGCCCTCGATTCCATTGAACTCCCAAATTGCCATTTAGTTTCTCTGTGCACTGTCAAACTTGTCAAGCATTTAAGAGACTTGATGATGAGCAATTCAGTGAAAAATTTCTGTCTCGTGGTCTTACGTGGTTCCTCAGAAAATTCTACCTCTTATCTCTTTGAAATCTCATTCTCTTTCCCAGGCTTTGTGACCACAACCTCGAG
>NW_022968423.1:0-1495 GCF_012274545.1 Fukomys damarensis
TTTTAACCAGACCCGCTTCCTAATACAAGTGAGCTATCAGCTCCCCAAATCTAGTCACCTTCCAATAACTCCATCTATGATCAATCCCATGAGGCTTCAGGGGACATCTACGTACAAACCACAATGGGTAGGGAGCACTATTCAAGAGTGGAAGATTCCAGCTAGGGATTTAGCTCAGTGGTGTCACTGCCTGCCTTGCAAGCACAAGGTCCCAAGTTCGATCTCCGGTACTTAAAAAATTTTTTTATTTTAAATTTTGAAAAGAATGGAAGATTCCAAAGCACTCAAAGCACAGAATAGAGCCTGCTGACCTTTTGTTTTTGTTTCTTTTCTGTGTTCCAAGAACTTGAAGGGTTCTCTACCCGTGCTGGTCTCCCATGAATGCACCTTAGGGAAGCTGGCCTGCTCTCACGTGTAGAAGCCAAGGGTCAGAGACCTCCTCAGGAGGGTGCAATCATTAAAGAAAATTCAGTAGCAAAAAGAAAATGGCAGAGACTGGAGGAGAGAGGGCTTAATTACAGAGAGGCAACAGGAGAGACTGTTTCGGAGAGATGAAATGTTCTGTATTTTGATCACAGTAGTAGCTTGTCAATACTCAGAGAACCGTATTCTAAAATAAAAGGATTTTACTCTATAAAATCTTAAATGAATTTTTAAATATAAGGTTGTTGAAATAAAACAGACAATGGAGAGAGCAATGGGAACAATCAAACTAGTAATGTTCAAGATAAACTGGAGAGAAGACGACTTCTATACCACAAACAATATACAAGAAGTGTTAAGAAATCTGGAGACAAATCAACGTAACAGGATATTCAGAAACAAAAACAGGAGTAAATAAAGGGCCACTTTCAACTTCACCAAAAGGACAAACTAATTACTGAAGAGAAGGACTGAAATATTTTATCAGGCAGACCCTCAGGAGAGTGCAGGAGCCCAAAATACAGAAAACCTGCAGTTTCCAGAAAGAGAAGAAAGTTTACTTACAAGTTATGATATCATCAATCTTCTTATCAAAGCTATTCCTCTGAATTTTTGAGAGAAAATAATTTTCTACTCTCCAAAAACATGACATTTTCAGTCAAGAAGGGACTCAAAATTATAACCTATGCATGCTATATTCTAAAAAGTTAATATAGAATGTGTTCTACGACACAAAAATTCAAGAGAGAAGTAATGTTCCAAATTCAGTGGCAACCGAACATTATGGAAAATGATGTAAAAACTGTGATTAGGGCCCTCTTACCTCCCAATTTCGCACATAAACAAATGGACATAAAAAGCCTCAAAATACCACCCAGGCCTGCTCTGTGCAATACCCCATGACATTTTCTCTTAGTCTAGAATATTCTCCTCTAAAAATACTGATCCTGACCTATAAGTCAATGTCTTAAACCAATCCATGATTTGAAAAACAAAGATCTAACAGAAGCAAGCAAAGACAGAAAATCACCTTGAGGGAAACAAGGACCTTGACTCCTGAGAGGCAGGTTTC
>NW_022968424.1:0-609 GCF_012274545.1 Fukomys damarensis
TTTATACATTCTTTCAATCTTTAAACTCTTAAGGGACAGGAAAGGATTAGTAAAGCAAGCTTAGACTCCTTGGACTAAAATATATCTATAAGGATAAAATATTTCAAAAAAGAATAAAATATTCTGTCATAAGTTATTCTTCTGTTTCTTAAATTATTCGATTTAAGTAATGTCAACCATTCTATTTTAATTATTGAAAAAATAGAAGTTTCTGTCAATTTGCAGATCAAAAGAAAAGTTCTGTGTAATATTTTCTTGTTTCTTTTCTGTTTTTTCATTAAAAATGAAATGAAAAAGTTGGCATCAAAGTACAAGACCCTTGCAAATTGATATCAAAGTGTTTGACTCGATTTCAAAACAATGCTATTTTAATTGTCAGAACATTTTTTCATAGTGAACTGTTAGAATTCTCCACAGCCAAGACAACACCAGTTAATTACACTTCAACAGTAGTATCTAAGGTAGTGTTTTAATGGGGAGAAATGGGGAAGAATGAGACACACCGGGGTTTCTGTAAAGAATAATGAAAGAAACCTGGAGGTCACAATGTGGCCCTTGAAATTTCCCTCATGACCCCAGAGTTCAGAATTATGACTATTATTATTTTTT
>NW_022968425.1:0-205 GCF_012274545.1 Fukomys damarensis
CACCCTTAATACAGAGGATCCGAAACGCTTGAGGAACACGTCCTGCTGTTTCTCCTCTAAAGACGCGCTCATGCTTCACTGCAGTGAACAGAACCTAGGCTTTACAGTGAGGGATCTGAGCCCATGAAAAGGAAGCCCTTACGCAAGATCAAATAGGATGATTTGGAGTAATGGTAGTAGTCCTTCTCTAAATGTCTTGTAAAAT
>NW_022968426.1:0-256 GCF_012274545.1 Fukomys damarensis
ACATCTCACAACTCCAGGCCTCAAGTAGTCCTCCGCTCTCCAGCTCCTAAGTAGCTAGGACTATGGGTGTGTACCACCAAGTCCAGTTTCGTGGCTCTTTTTAAAAGGTTTTCTTTTGCAATACAAGGTCTTGCATATATTGAGCAAATACTCCACCACTGAGCCATGCCCTCAGCCTGCTCAGTTTTTGGAAATATTCTCCATATTTCTCTAATCTACTTGAGGGGCCCTCCCCATCACTTATACATAATATTAA
>NW_022968427.1:0-246 GCF_012274545.1 Fukomys damarensis
CTCAAAGGCTGGGACCGAGTCCCACCTCCCTCTTACAGAGGGCATTTGGGACACGTACCACGCTAGGGCCTTGGTACTCGCTGTGCCACCACTCTGTCACACAGACCCCACTGGGATGAGACCAAGACCAAGGGATGAGGAGGCCAAAGAACTCACAGGCCTCGGAGCCACGTGACAGCCCTATCCACCCTCGCGTGGCCTGTAACCTTGGAGCGGGCATCACACGGGAATCGGGGCCTGCAGGGG
>NW_022968428.1:0-370 GCF_012274545.1 Fukomys damarensis
TATGATTCTTCAAGGATGTGCATTAAGTTTTATGAGGATAATATTTCCTTAACAAATATGATCAGATTCTAAACAATCAAACCAATGATAAAAACTGACTGTGTTCATTTTCTTAACTCCAACATCAGCATTTAGTCTCACATTTCCAAATATTTTTAGAATATATCATATAAATAACATATGCATAAAACCCAACATATGGTGTAAACTAGTTATTTATACAGTTACTTTCCAGTGCTCTAACCCTTTCTACCTTTCATATTTAATCTCTGGATAATTTTATTTCAAAAACAATTTCTCCTTTTAACTAGAGAGAGACACATTAGTATTCCAAGAAATAAAATTGTCTTGCATCTTTAATACCTTTTCC
>NW_022968429.1:0-303 GCF_012274545.1 Fukomys damarensis
GTGGCATTAAGATATCCTGTGTCTCTATTGGTACTAACTTCTATCTCTTTTCATCTCACCCACGTGACCACAGTGTGCAATGGACAAATTGTGCTCACCCAGTCTCCAGCATCCCTCGCTGCTTCCCCAGGGGACAGGGTCACCATCACCTGCATGGCCAGCTCCAGTGTTAGCACCAGCTACTTGCATTGGTACCAACAAAAGCCGGGAGCCTCTCCGAAGCTCCTGGTCTATAGGACATCAAACCTGGCCTCGGGAGTCCCAGCTCGCTTCAGTGGAAGTGGGTCTGGGACCTCTTACTCT
>NW_022968430.1:0-228 GCF_012274545.1 Fukomys damarensis
CATTTTCTCTTTCTCTCCCATGCAAAAGACTGGCTTTGAAATATTCATTAAGCTATACGCACCATTCTTTCCTTTGGGTGATTTTTACCCTCTCCCCAAACAGCACCATGCTGGAGCCTGGAAAGTGATGGGGCTCAGTTGTGCCAGGCAGCTCTGGTCCCTCTCGACTCTACCACTCGGTGCTCTGTGCCACATGGCTCCTGGTGTCACCCTGCACGCCTGTGTGGA
>NW_022968431.1:0-223 GCF_012274545.1 Fukomys damarensis
GCTTTTCACCAAAGGCTAATGGAGCCTTGGAAACTAAAGTATAAAAAAGTCCTTACCACTAATAAAATACTGTACTATATTTTAATGGACCTCAGGAGCATGAATCACATTTACCACAAACCTTGATACACTGCTGATTACAATAATATATGTGTGGTCCTTATATATTTTATTTATTTGTTTTTATGTTTTGCCATTTGTTTATTCATTCACCTATTCACAC
>NW_022968432.1:0-220 GCF_012274545.1 Fukomys damarensis
GAGCTAAATCCCCAGCCTAACCTCCATGAGTTTTACATAAAGGGTTTGGTGGGGAAAGAGTTTAAAGTAGATATGTCAGGTGGTTTGAAAATTCTTTTAGCTTCATTGCCTTACTGTGCTGCCAGCTCGCTGCGAAGGGCATAGCAGGGAAGATGATGGACACTCTTCACTTGCCTTTTCTTCTTGGTCCTTTGCCAAGGACAATATTGGACATCAGCAG
>NW_022968433.1:0-258 GCF_012274545.1 Fukomys damarensis
GGACATTCTGCATTCTGCTTATTGGAAGATAATCTACAAGGCACAGGTTGTTAATTTGCAGTTAAAACTACACCAACCACTCAAGTCAGTGGCATCACTTCAATTATTCAAAGATTTCACCCAATGATACTGGGTGAATGATTTATTAATATTAATCTAAAGCATAACAAGTCACAATCTTGATTTATTATTATCCAGAAATAAATTTGTCTGCAATCATTATATTTAAAATAGTATCTTATAGCTGTAAAGAAAAGA
>NW_022968434.1:0-1007 GCF_012274545.1 Fukomys damarensis
ATAAAGATTGCAAGATAAAGGATACTAACCAATATAAATCAACTTCTAGGTATTAGAGCTGCAACTAATCCAGACAGGCTTGCTTCTAAGGCTCTGAAGTCTTTACTGTTTCAGCTGGATCATGGTAGTTCTCTTAGGAGTATTACTTACCCATTTATTTATTCATTCAACAAAGAGTTAATGAAGTCTTATCACGTGCATGGAACTATGCTAAGTACTGAAGCTACAAGAATAAGCACAAGGCAGAGCAGCTTTGTAAAGGTGACTATTCACAGTAACTGTCAGTGTCTCTGCACCAAAGGGAAATGGGTATTCTCTGTGCTATCAGAGGCCTTTATGTGATGATGCTGCCCATTGGGCAGAGGTCTGGCAATCAGCAGCAACTAAATGACCATGAGACCAGAACCCAGGACAGAGAGGAGATGGAATCAGGCACAAGAGCCCAGACACAAACCACTGTTTCTTGCATGGAGCATTGAGACAAAATGTAATTTCCAGAATGGGAACTCTGGTCAGCATGTCTGAGATCAATCTCAACTTGGCCAATCAGCTTTGCCAGCTTTTGTCTCTATTTCTTTAGGGAATAGGGGCACTGCGGCAACCTCTGATTTTACCATTTTCTCCTCTAAAATGAAAAGCAGGAGTAGTTAACCCATTTTCTTCTGATGATGATGATCATTAAAAGGAGTTTAGGAGTCTGATGCATGCAGATTTTCCTTCCTTCTGCTAGGAACCTCTTCTCTGCTTCAATTAATGATCATTTAAGGGACTTCTTTCTGCTCTTAATTTTATTTACATCTTTTCTGTGCCTACCAATTACTCAAAGCTGTGTGTGATTACACAAAGTTCAATGCCCGACTTTTCCTCTTTGATACTCCAATGACTTTACTGTGCTGAACTTGTGACCTTGATGTCACCCTAAGAGCCACAGCATCGGAGTATCAGAGACATAGTGAAAAATGGCACAGCTTTAATTCATCAAGAGGCAAAACCTTGTACCTGGAGAA
>NW_022968435.1:0-562 GCF_012274545.1 Fukomys damarensis
GAGTGAATGGTTTGCTTGGCTATCTGCTCCCACAAGGATATATAAGAATTACCAAAGATATGGGGCCATTCAATGTTGGGCTGAAACAAAAGAATTGCAAACCAAAACAAACATTTCTCTTTATAAGTTAATTGCCGTTAATTTTTATGGGTGTAAAAAGCTGACTAAAACAGATGGGTAATGATTTTACCAAATTTTTGTTAACATGAATATATATTTCTGTCACCTTTAAAATGCATGATGCCTTAACTTGGCATAGAATTTTTAATTAGCAATATTTACTCTCTTGATTCTGTAGAAAGATATTTCTCTTTTTCTGTCACCTAATACTGCAAAGACTGATTCTATCTGTCATAGGCAGAATTTTAATTTGACTCTAAAATTCTCACCTTTTTTGTTTACATGTCATGTATACTTCTCTTCCTTTCCATATGAAAAGGACTTTGGGTACTGTGACAGTATTTCACTCCCACAATAATCTTACACTGAATGGACAGAGTTTTTTTTAAAGATTCAATTAATCAGTTGAATTTGACTTACTCTAATGGAAGAGAATCCTTAA
>NW_022968436.1:0-522 GCF_012274545.1 Fukomys damarensis
TTTTTTTTTCTTTTAGAGACAGTGCCTTGCTATGTTACTCATATTGGACTCAAACTCCTTATCCTAATGCCTCATCTTCCCAACATTGTGTACCTTTTGTATTTCCTTTTGACTTTCTGCCCTGTGTGAATATGTAAGCCATTGTTAAAATAATTTTTAAAAATAGGCTCTTAGGTTACTTTACTTAAAAGTAGATCTCTGTTTGGTATCCTTTTTTCATATAAGTCTTTAGTAAAGTTGTTGTCTTAAATCTTTCTAAAACAATGTATGTATGGTTTTGTCTCAAAGGACTAGTAGTATTTTGGAAGCACCTCACTGTGGCTTTTTTCTGCTTCATTGCTCTCAAATGCAGGGACTAGAATTCATTATGAAACCTTTCATGAGGAAATTCTGATAATACAGATATTGTCAAACCTTAAGTTATTGTTGGCTTGTTTGAAGAACCATTTAATTGATAATATCTGTAGTATTTTGTCACCTGCATACTCAATTGATTTCTAATGAAACTATTACATAATACCA
>NW_022968437.1:0-441 GCF_012274545.1 Fukomys damarensis
CTGGGAAGGTGTAGATAAGTGTCCATATTTGTTGGGGACCACACCTGAGGGTCGGTGGGTTGTGTTTGTTTTCGAAGTGTGAGTGTATTAGCCCGGCTGTAAGTATGGCTCTTACTGCCAGATTATCTCCTAGAGCAGTGCATCTGCGGGACAGATGGTGATAACAGATGATGGATAAACCAACATGGAATTGAATTCTGACCTCCCAGAGCTTGGGAGTGGAACTTAGAATTGCCATCACCCTAGAGGTCCTAGTCTTTCAGTGCTTCTGCAGTAACATAGGGCACAGAATGTTGTCAGCTGGTAGAATTGCAGATTCTTGGAAAGGATGAGCCCTTGCTCCTCTCACACCTAATGTAGGAGGCTCCAGCTGAGGCCTTGCAGCCCCAGGACCCTTTAATCTTTATGGTACTTAGGTGGCCTCCTTGACTGCTTGTTGGG
>NW_022968438.1:0-308 GCF_012274545.1 Fukomys damarensis
GACTGCGCAGGTTGCACCACAGAAATTCGATTTCTCACAATTCTGGAACATGATGCCCAGCACCAGAGTGTGGGCAGGATTAGGGCTCCTGTGCATTGAGTCCTTGGCAGTGCTGGCCCCATCCTGCTGCCTCACACCTTAGTTATCCCTGTGCATGCCTTTCCTTGTATGTGTGTGTGTGTGTGTGTGTGTGTGTGTCTGTGTGTGTGCATGCGTGTGCCTTTGTGTCTCTGTTTGGGTTTCCGGGTCTCTCTGCAATTGTCCCAACCTGGTGTCATGGAGCACCAGTAAGCTGGCTGACACACAGC
>NW_022968439.1:0-283 GCF_012274545.1 Fukomys damarensis
TCACCAGGACTGTGGGAAATCTTACTCAAGGTCTTCTTACCTCCGAGTCCACCAGCGCACACACAGTGGTGAGTGGGCCTTCAGGTCCCGTGGAGGGCCAGTGGCTACAGCCGGCCGCCTTGACAAAGCTTTGAGGTCACTGCACACTGTTGACACCTACCTCAGTGTTGCTGGCGATTGAAGCTAGGTTCTGCCGTAGGCTAGGCCACTGCTCCACCCCTGAGCTCTGTCTCTAGTTCTCTTCTCTGCTTGCTTTCTGCCTTCCTTTCTTCGTTTCTTTCCT
>NW_022968440.1:0-216 GCF_012274545.1 Fukomys damarensis
CCCTAGTTCAATCCCCGTTACCAAAAAAAAAAAAAAAGATGAAAGATTCAAAATAATACAACATATTTTAATCTTTCATAGAGAAAATTTTATAAATCAACAAATTCTATGATGGCTCATTTAAAAATTCATTTAATACAAACGGTCATTGATACAATAAGTATGCAAGACCCATAAATAATGGAGATTTAGGAAAGACTACATGTGTTCTAGGTT
>NW_022968441.1:0-855 GCF_012274545.1 Fukomys damarensis
TTTTTTTTTTTTTTTCCAGTACCGGGGATTGAACTCAGGACCTTGCTTGCAGGGCAGGCACGGTCACTGAGCTAAATACCTGGCTTTCTGTTTCTTTTTGATTACCCTTGTTTTAAATAGAAGGATCTATTTTAGAAGGCAAATCATTAATTCCTGAACAATATCAATGTCAATAAACTCTTTCCAAACATTGACACACATACCTACCAACCTAAATTTGAAATCAACTTTAAAGGAAATTGGTTAACAAATGAGCAATTTTCAATAATAGTCACCAGAGGGCAGCATCTGCAAGCACAGACTCTCAGAGTGGGTGGGCAAAAGAGACTCTCAAATTGAAGATACTGTACTGTATTTCTCTTCCTTTCCAACACACACACACAAAGTTTGCAAGGTAGACAATAACTGTTTGGAACTGAAGGCAGCTTTTCCGGGGAAATCCACTTAGGAGCAGTTGTAGTCAGCAGCTCTTTGTTGAGAAGAAGAAGCAGGGATGCAGCTCATCGCACCGCTGTTGATATTATGGATGCAGTTGCTACGTGAGATCCAGACTCCTTGGTTGTTTCCAGAAACTTAGTATAGTAGAAAATTATCTAAAGGCAGAAAATGGGCTTTCTGTGTTTGTTTGAGAAGCGATAATTGAATGAGAAGGGAGGAAGGGAGAAAGGAGAAAAATAGGCATGAAAAATAAGAAAGACCAAGACCGCTGTCGCTTAAGAATAGCAATCTAATCTATTTTATATGATGCCTTCCATTGTTTTTCTGTACAGAAATGAATGGGCAACAGGTAAAGCAATTTCCTCAATTCCAGCACATCTGGGAAGGAGAGAACTTCACCACATACTGCAATTCCTC
>NW_022968442.1:0-209 GCF_012274545.1 Fukomys damarensis
TCCCATTTTTTTTCAGTCAGTTCCTTCCTGAATCATGGCAATCTGCCTCTCCCTCCCTCCCTCCCTCTCTCTCTCTCTCACTCTCTCTCTCTCTCTCTCTCTGTACTGGTGATCGAACTCAGTACCTTATGCTTGCAAGGCAGGGGACAGCACCACTGAGCTAAATCCCTGGCCCTGCTTCTCTTTTTTTCTTCAAAGGTTTACTTTCC
>NW_022968443.1:0-202 GCF_012274545.1 Fukomys damarensis
AAGCCCACAGGCTACAGAGATAGTTGAAGAAAATCATAACTTACTACATTTCAAGACTACAGACGTTGGAAAGAAATCATTCAAAAAGAGAGATGATTTTTTAATTCATTTTTTTTCTTGTTTTATTCCTTTTTACTTAATTGGCCTTTTTTGGTGAGTTGGATTTTTGTTCCTTTTTTATACTCCTTTTTTTTCCTCTTCT
>NW_022968444.1:0-460 GCF_012274545.1 Fukomys damarensis
CATTTCAATTTCAGCAAAAAATTACTATGAATTATTAATCCATAAAATTTCTTGAATTTCATTGGTCTTACTTTAGGGTAACCTCAGTGCTGAAGTAGAATTTGAAATAAAATAGCCTTATGAAAGCCAGGATGCCAATTCTTCTTATTTTTCTGAAGTTCATTGAAAATTCCTTCCATTGAAAGTTGCAGAAAATCGATTGGCCCAATATCCATTTGCTTGTCTTTGAGTCAGAGTAGGTAAAAGAATTGATAATAAATTCACCAAGTCTTCTTCTTATTCTTCAGAATGTCATTTTTAAGACCATAAGCTGAAGTGCTGCATCTTTGCTATTAATAAAAGAACATCTTGACCATAACTGTTTATGCACTTGGTGAGACTTTCTGGAGAATTCTTCTTCGAGGGACAGTCCAGGTTCTGGAGTAGAGGTGCTGCAGCACAGGCTTAGTGTAGTTAACAT
>NW_022968445.1:0-235 GCF_012274545.1 Fukomys damarensis
CAAGGAGTCTCTCTTAATGCAAAGAAAGTCTGAACATAAGGTAATTCTGACCATTCTCACTCTCTCATAGTACAAGCCTAGCTGTGAAATAGTATCATGATCAGTGCTTCCCTCTGCATTCCATTTCGCCTCTAAGGGGTAGGCAGGACATGCATGGGTGCAGAAAAATATTAAACAGCTCTTTCTCAGTATGTGAGGGTCAAACAATTTCCAGTGCTTAAGAATACATTCCAAA
>NW_022968446.1:0-313 GCF_012274545.1 Fukomys damarensis
TTCTCAACACAAAAATGATTAATGTTTGGAGACAGAAATGCTTACCTCAATTTGATTATTATATACTACACATGTATTAAATTACCATAATGTACTTCATAAAAATGTTCAAATAATTTTTTAATTACAAATTTTAAAAATACCACTTCAATTAACTCTTCCAAATAAGTGGAAGAGGACTGAATACTTGATACAGTCTATGGAGCTAGCCTTATTCTGATAACAAAACCAAAAAAAATTTTACAAAAATAGAACGATATGCTTCATAAACATAGATGTAAAAATTCTCAACAAAATTT
The DNA here is from genome assembly GCF_012274545.1 of Fukomys damarensis. Taxonomy (NCBI): domain Eukaryota; kingdom Metazoa; phylum Chordata; class Mammalia; order Rodentia; family Bathyergidae; genus Fukomys; species Fukomys damarensis. Next base: position 300 of record NW_022968446.1, read on the forward strand.
TAGCAAATCAAATC
>NW_022968447.1:0-472 GCF_012274545.1 Fukomys damarensis
TCTCCCGTCAGTTTCTGGTGCTTACACTCCAAAGATCGTGTGAATGGCATCTCATGGGACTGGGTCTGGTCTTCCTGGGTTGTCCTTCACTCTAGACAAAGTGCTCTGCCTCAGGCCCTCTTGCACACCTGTACGCAGTCTTGTTTTTGGTAAAGTCCGATATCTTGGGTAGACTTTTCTATACCTTCTGAAGCAGTACTCCTTTTCTTCTCTCCGGGGTCTCAGAAATGCCCCTTCCTCCTTTCCTACTATTTGCCTGCCCACCAAGCTCACACTCGTACCTCCCTCCATTCCTTGTATCTCTCTTCCAAATTCCCAGTCTGTTTGCTATGTGGCAGCGCTGTGTTAACCCCTACAAGCCAACTGTGCAATCCCCTGTGCCCACTCATCCCCTACAAGAACAGTTGCTAACCGCACTCTCCTTCTTTCCTCACATCCACAAGTTCCTATTGCCCTGGCTGCCTCCACTTCA
>NW_022968448.1:0-214 GCF_012274545.1 Fukomys damarensis
AGGTTGGGTAGCTTAGTGAGATACTGTCCAAAGTAAAAATATAAAATAAAAAAGGATTGGGGATGTAGCTCAGTGCACAGGCCCTGGGCTCGATCCCCACTACTTCAACAAAACGAAACGACTCCAATCTCACTACCAGTACTTTAGCCAATGATCTTTCTTCTTTCTGTATATGGCATTATTTTTATGTAATTCTGCTATTTTCAGTTTCAGA
>NW_022968449.1:0-768 GCF_012274545.1 Fukomys damarensis
TTCATTTAGAACTATTTTCACTGAAAAAAGAGCCTTTACTCTTTTACTCACAATAAAGAAATCTCTGAGTTTTACAATTAAAAGAATGTCATGTTGAATTATTTTAAATTTTGGACTCTCAAAAGCATATCTTTAAAGGAAACAAATTGATTTATGAATTAATTTTCTTCTTAGTACTTTTCTAATTTTTATTACTTTCTTATAAATCTTTCCTAAAATTTATATCTATCCCAAGAGTCCCAAAAAGAATACATTTTTGCCCCTGGGAGCATCTGCCGAGGATGTGTGTGCAGCCCTGTGAATCTCCAGAGCCTAAAGCCAAGACCTTTAGTCAACACGCAAAGACAGAAGTGGCAAAATTTCATGGCCACCAGAAATTGATCTTACTGCTCCTCCTCAGTCACTATCACGTTCCCCAATGGTAGTGCCTTATTTCGTGTTTCAGTGCACTCTATAAGATAGCACCTTACAATGTTTTAAGTCATCCAATGCTGTAAAATCCTCACTAAAGCTGACATCATTCCAACTAATCTATCTATGCTTGTTCATCTGTCATAGAGCATATCCACAGAGCCCAAATCCTTTCACAATTGTTTCTAAATCATTGTAAAAAAGGAACAAGTAGAAAAGCATAGAAAATTCTGAGTCTAGCAGTATCTCTTTGTTGGTTTTTGAGTACATATCTCAAAATATTTCAGATCAAAGAATGATTCAATCAAACTATTGAAATTTAACTTATAGTTTTAACAGTTAGGATGATATTCATGA
>NW_022968450.1:0-1699 GCF_012274545.1 Fukomys damarensis
TTTTTAGGATAAAATATCTAAATTTATATAAGATGCTCTTTTTGCCATGAATATCATGTGGCAGTTGAAGACAGGAGGTTTGTAATTATTTTGAAAATCACAGAATAAAGTTATCAGTGGAGTCCAATGTGGATATTAATAGAACTACATATCAGAGTTTATTCCAATTTAAAAGTCACAAGAGTTTTATTACCCTTTGGAAAAACTAACAGTTGTTGATATAATGAAATATAGGAAATCAGTGTCTTTAGGTCACTGATGCTTGTATATTATTATTATTTTATGGTTATGAAATTCAATAAACTGTTACTACGGAGACAGAAATATTTATTTCAACTAATATTTAATATAAGCCAATTTTGTAGCATTTTTGGCTTATTTTAAAACTTGAAAAGAGACTTCCAGTTTCATCTCTGATACCTAAAGAACCTGGAAGGCATCACTCCTATTCTTACAAGAAGAAAAAGCTTGAAACATTAAAACCAAAGACTTTTCTTTAATTCAAAAAGCTAAAGCCATAGGGGAAATGACCACTGGGAAATCTGGAGAGATAAGTGTATTAACATGACTCATTCAAGAGCTAATTAACTTCCTCAGTTGCCTCTGAAGCCGGTAACTGACAGAAACACTTAAGGGACAATTTTAATGAATCATTGGAGGCTGAGTGTGGATCAGCATCAGAGTAAGAAACAGATCTTAGTGGAATCACCATAATTTCAAGGAGCTTACCTCACGAAATTCTACCAGATTCTCACTATGAACATCTTGTTAGGGGAAGAAGAATAGTTACTTTGAAATGTTCTTAAAGTTTATTCTATCATCAAGGCCTCGATATTATGATAGTTGAGTCACAAGTAGAAAAAAATTCTTCCCACTCAATTTCCATTTTACCCTTTTTTCCTCTAAAAAGTATCAAAGTCAACAAGGATCAAGCTATAAAAGAATAGATCGGACCTGTTGTAGTCAGAAAAGGTAGTGGGAATACTGATATTGGACATCGTTTCAGAATTCTATATGTTTAGGCATCAAGGCTAAAAAAAGTTCTCTGCATCTGTGTATTCTGTCTGCATCTAGGTGAGTCCCTATACTTGTGTTCTCTCTCTCTCTCTCTCTCTCTCTCTCTCACTCACACACACACACACACACACACACCTCTCAATGGAGCTCCAAGAGAGCCATTAGAACATTATTAAAAGTGGCCATTTGGTTGTGGCTAAATTCTGACTATGACTTTTGAAATATGGCTATATTTCATATGGCCACCTAACAACATTTTAGTCAACAATAGACTACAAGTCCAATGGTGGTCCCACACCATAACAGAGTTCAAAAATTTCTATTGTCTAGTGACATCTCTGGAATCATGATGTCAGAGCACTATGCACTTCTCACATGTTTGTGGGGTGCTACCAGTCATGAAAGCACAGTACACAAATTTGTGCACATATATAATACTCAATGAAAATAACTACATTGCTGGTTTACATAGAGCATACTAGACTTTTTATCATTAATATACAGTCGAGTACTATTTCTACTTATAAAAGCCTACATAAAACAGGATGCCATATCATACCAGAAGCAGTCTCACATGTCTTTGTATCTATTGTCTCTTGATTGCATCAAGAATCTATATCAAGTGATTGACATGTTCCACCTGGGTTTGTGTGAGCACATTGTGATGCTTACAGAGTGATAA
>NW_022968451.1:0-651 GCF_012274545.1 Fukomys damarensis
GTAGCACACACCCTAGATCCTGTCACCTCTGAAAAGTCCCACCTATGACCTCATGAGACTTTGAGGGTACATCTAAACAAAAGCTATAACAAATGGTTAACAGGATATCTGTTCCTAGGCATATCAATCCAGTTTAGATACACAGATGTGAGCTTTAAATCCACATTTCTATATACAGCCCAGAATTAGGTTCCTCCTAATCAGTTGATTTTCTTGGAATCAGTTAATTTTCTTGTTTAGAATTTGAAAAAGATTCCAGCTTCTGGTCAGCTGGGTGAATAAGTGCATTGTTCCTCAAGTGAGAGAATGAGATTACCTCTTTAGCCAGGAGTATTGGGATAAAATAGGGCCAGCAGCCAACCAGGAAGCAGCACTCTGGCTAGAGGTGGTATCTGGCCAAGAAGCTGCTTATTTCATCTCTAAATCCTTTGGGCGAATTCAAGTTTCAAAATGGGATACCAAGTCATAGAAGGTAGAGGACATTATTAAACCCATTGAGCATAATACTGAGTTCCACAAACCCATCCCTCACTTTTCTACTGTAAATTCTTACCATAGCATAATATTAGCGGGCTATATGTCTGAGAACCTTTGCTTGAGGGATACAGGAAGCAATCATTGTCTTTACCCACTTGGTACAACAAAAGGCAG
>NW_022968452.1:0-246 GCF_012274545.1 Fukomys damarensis
TAGTTGAATCAAGTCCCATTTTCTATTTTCTCAATTAGTCATTTTTCAGGAAATAAAATGGGATAGGCACAAAATGTAATCACAAAGCCATAATTTCCGTCCCAACAGCTTTATCCAAGGTGCCGAAACGACCATGGGACAACTGCTGAGGGCGTATACTTGCTTCAGTGCTGAATCTACCACAGTTAATAAACTCCATGCCCCACGCCTGGTGAATGCTAAGCAAATATCAGACAACTCATCAAA
>NW_022968453.1:0-208 GCF_012274545.1 Fukomys damarensis
TTGGAGGCATATAAGATTAGAGAGAAAGGAGTCCTAAAGGGTCCCAACCTTCTCCTCCAAAGATCCTTTAAATTGAGCCTGTAGAAATGAGTGTTTCTTAATGTTAAAGACAGGGAAATCATCTTGGATGAAGACAGCTCAGGTGTTTATCTGTTCCTTACAGAACTCTAACACATACTTGGATCCCTTTCTGGAGACGAATCTCTGG
>NW_022968454.1:0-1228 GCF_012274545.1 Fukomys damarensis
AAGTTGTTGTCTCAAGTTTTCTGTCCACCACTAACTGCAGACACTGCTGAAGAAGTCACTCACGCTTGCTTATTTTGGGTGCCACTCGACTCCTCAGCCAATTCCATGTATTTCTTATGTGCTTCTTCGCTCATGAGCTCATCTAGTGCTGAAGGGTCACTCGCTGTCATCTTGATCAGCCAGCCATCTTCATAAAAAGGTGGCTGCCAAGCCCTGGATTTTCTGCAAGGGCTTCATTAACTTCAGTTACTTCTCCTCACAGAGGAAATAGAGTTCACTGGCAACTTTCACGTTTTCCAAAGCACCAAACTCATCTTGCTATTTCAGTTTTGCCCCAACTTCAGGTAGACTACAGTAAACAACATCTTCCAAAGCTTCCTGTGCAAAGTTGCCCATTCCTACTGTTCCAGTACCATTTTCTGTTGTTATCCATCCGTATTTCTCTGAATTTATGCAGTTTGAGTAGTCCCAGTGCACAGAGACCATGCAGTGCCTCCCCACAGTCACCAGGGCTGAATTGGGCCAGGCTACATGAAGTTTTTTTTAATCTCTGAAGGATGTGATTGTGTGTGTGTGTGTGTGCAGTGCTAGGGATGAAACCAGGGCCACCCAATTGTATTGCACCCAATTTCAACTACTTCACCCTGAATCCTTTTGCATGTCCATCTTTTTTCACCTGCATGCATAGTATTGTATTTCTTTTTTTTTTCTTCCTTTGGTACTGGGTATTGAACTTGGGACCTTGCGTTTGAGAGGCAGGTGGTGGCACCACTGAACTAAATCCCCGGCCCTCCCTGTTTATTTTTTCACCTCAGCTATGATCAGGATAGATGTTTTCATTTGCAGTCATATCCTAATCTCTGTTGATATAACTATTTTTCCCAAAATGTATAGGGCTGATTTTAGGAAGGAAATTAAGAGGAAGTTCGTAAATGGAAATTCCATTCCTTTCTTGATTGGGAAGGAAGGAAAAAACAGTAAGATCAGTTGCCATGCTCACTTTGGTGTTCATAGGTTCCACTATGTGGAAGGACGTGTTCCTTCTTCCTTTGGGGGCCACATGCAGTGAGTGCCAATGGGGACCAAGTTCTGGGCCAGGTCTAGAGGCTTATGAAGGACTGTCTCTGAGTCTGCCAAAATGAGAATTCCAAACGTCAGAGGAAATTTTTAGAAATGAACAATCAGAACCACATCTTTCCGCTCTTTTCTCTGTAGGTCCCACGAATCA
>NW_022968455.1:0-229 GCF_012274545.1 Fukomys damarensis
AGTTTGCATGATGATTCTGTGTCCTCTGGCTTCACTTGAAACATTCTCCTATTCTTTTACCTACCTATTCCTCTCCTCCCAACTCCTTCTAATCCCCATCCTGAATGGTAAAGTTGCTATATTGAAAAGTTTATTCACTATAAATATATATTTGGGCTAGTCTTTGATATTGATTTAATTTACATGGTTAAAAATAATAACTACCACAAGTCAATTTCTAAGTTGTGCT
>NW_022968456.1:0-221 GCF_012274545.1 Fukomys damarensis
ACAATCCAAGCTTGCCACCATTTTTCAAAGTCCATGTCTATTTCGGCTACAATGGAAAGACTGTGGCCAACTCTTAGCAGGTCACTAGGTTTTGATAAAGAAGTACCATGGTTATTCAACTTTTTGGTGAAACTTTTACTTTATATAGTCAGAAAGCTAGTATTTTGCACTTAGTAATCCTTTCTATAACAACTATTCAGCTGCCTGGCAATAGTATTTAC
>NW_022968457.1:0-349 GCF_012274545.1 Fukomys damarensis
AGACAAATGTATGTCATTAAAACCAAGGTAGCAGAACGGGCAAAAATTGTGGGTTGCTAACCAATGAATAAAGGGCAAAGTCTGGGACAATGGACATGAGTACCAGGAGATCCATGATCATCTAAACATCTGCACCAATAGAGTGGTACAAAACCAGAGGAGGAAGTACAGGAACAGGGAAGAGACAGCTTTTCCTGCCAGTCCTGGAGAGACTTGAGAGTACAGCGGGGACGGAGGGGGTGCTGGACACATAATGCACATACGAGATGAAATGAGAGCCAGGGCTGGTGGAGGAGGAGGTTCTCCCAGGCATCTGAGAGCAGCCATCCTTGAAGAAGAGGGCGAACAC
>NW_022968458.1:0-1091 GCF_012274545.1 Fukomys damarensis
ATCTGGCGTGAGGCTGGGGCGACCTGGCTCACCGATAAAGTGGGCTCTGTATGTCCGCTGTGGCACACGTACCATGGGTTCACCACCACTGGGTTAAGGGAAGAGCAGGAACAACTTGGTACCTGGGAGTCCTGCTCAAGTAGCCATTTCTGCGCCTTTAATGCCTTTGCCTTCATTTTGTGGCTTTGATTTCACAGTTTCCATCTTCCTAGGATTCTAGCTTTAGAAGCCCTGTAACAATGGTTGGGGTAGGGGAAGGGCCATTAGAGTTGGGGGAGGTAACTGTTTTTGAGCACTTATTAGGGATGGTGATAGTATTTGTCATCTTGTACATTCAAAACCCAGTGTGGTCTACACCATCTTCTGATGGAGAAATCAAGCCCAGAGAGGGAATCAGTTCATTTAGAGAGCCAGGTCTGCCTCGGAGCCCTCACTGTCCTGCCATCACTTGCTCCTTGGGGTTGGAGCAGTGTGTGTGAGGGATGTCAGGCCTGCTGGGATGAACAAAGCCAACCAGTGACTCAGCCTGCAATCCACAGAGACAAAAGGAACTAAAGGACGGTCTCACGCATGATTGTAGAATTCATAAGCCTTTCACTTCTCCTGAACTTTCTAAAATTTTTGCTTAAAAATACCTTTAAGAAAGCAATTAAGAAAAAGTAAAACAATTAAAAAAGCAACATAGGAACAATATTTCCCTTTGGATCCGTAGAAACCATTTCATAGGTAGAAGGAGAGAACTCTCCTTAGAAGAAAATGTCTCCTGGCCCTCCTTTCTCACTTTGAGCCCAGAGAGGATACCTGATTCTTGGGATGAAGCAGCCAAACCTGAGTGCCCAGGAGCAGCTGGGGAGGGAGAGGAGGCCAGAATAAATCTCATTTTCATTGGCCAAGTCTCTAGTGATCTAATTATAGCAGAAGATATACCTAACTCCAGACCAAAGGAAGAGGCAGGAAGCCTGTCCAGGCATCGAGTGTTGGCAGCATTTGTTATCTTTGCCCCTGGGGTTTCCAGAAGACCTGGTTAGAATCGACTCCCGCCTCCATTTCAAATGCAGGGTCCTTTTCACCTTGGCTCCCCCCCCCCCCCG
>NW_022968459.1:0-210 GCF_012274545.1 Fukomys damarensis
TTTAGGGAACATAAAAGGAGATCGAGAGCAGAATACCAACATTTAAGAAGGGGCAGAGAAAGAGAAGACTCAGGACATGTAAAAGCTTTCTGGAAAAAGCGTCCATAACTACCTTGTCATGGACAATCTGTCTCCACAAAGAAGCATAGTTACTCTTTCAGGGTAAGGAAACCTGGGAGGTGGTGTACCAGAGGTGATGCTCTCGAGGGA
>NW_022968460.1:0-212 GCF_012274545.1 Fukomys damarensis
GGCAGACACAATGCTATTTAGGGGTGAGATCTGGAAATGCTGCCGTGTCTCTGGCCACCAAGATTTGCAGAAGGGTAACAAAGGTGGCCAGGCCTTGCGGAGAAGCCCAAACCACCTCCACAGCCCCTGCCCTCATCCGCTTGCCTTTCCCCAGCTGCCTTGCACCCGTCTCTTCGCAGCTGTCTGGTGAGCCCCAAAGCTGGAGTCTGTAC
>NW_022968461.1:0-303 GCF_012274545.1 Fukomys damarensis
GTCAAATAATTAAGCATGGTATATAATTCTTTCCCAAATTCTGACATGAATCCAAATGCCTTTCTATGTCATGCATTTCTCTTACTCTTGGTTAATCTATAGATAGTGTCTGGCATACTTATCATGCCTCAAACTTAATTTCACACTATTATGTAAAACAGTAACTACTAGAAAAGTTTCAGATGGTTTTACAAAATCCAAGTGCTATTTAGGTCTAAATTTACTTTCTTACTTTGGACATAGTCTTTTCATATTCATAAGGAGAAATAAGAAAAGTTGAGTTTTTCATGTTGCCATTATTAG
>NW_022968462.1:0-227 GCF_012274545.1 Fukomys damarensis
CAGAACAAAGAGATCTAGGGAGCAGGACATGGAAGAGAAAATGGTATTCTTTTATTTTTTTTTATTTTTGCTTTTTATTCAAATGACTTTACATCTTTACATAATGCTGGCTTTGAAGTATTAGAAAACAAGGAGTCAGTATTTTCAACAATGGATATGTTTTTGTCATCAAACATAAAGTTGGGGCAATCAAGCAGGTATTTGCTTTGTTTTAAGCACTGGATGGC
>NW_022968463.1:0-206 GCF_012274545.1 Fukomys damarensis
AGTGGTTATACCATTTTGCATTTCTGCCAGCAATGAATAAGTTATTTTTGCTACATACTGCTGATAGCCTTTGAAGTTTGTCCATGTTAGAGATTTTGACCATTCTATTAAGTAGGTTGTAGGATCTCATTGTTGTTTTAATTGTCATTTCTCTGATGGAATGCAGAGAATCTTTTCAGTTGATAATATTTATGTGGTCATTTTTG
>NW_022968464.1:0-259 GCF_012274545.1 Fukomys damarensis
CTTGGGGTTTGTGCATAATGCTGGCCACAGCCGCTGCCTGCTAGGGTTATCTTCATCACTGACCGGACTTGGAGAATTGCAAGGCCCTGTCAGATCCCAAGTTCAGAGGGCGGAGGTATGAAGCCTGCAGACGTGAGTGTGGGCTGTGATCCCTGGCATCAAAGGGGCCTCTTCAAGGGAACAATGGTGTGGCACTGCCATCAGGTACCTGTGCCTGGAATTCAGCAGCTTGGGGTTTGCACCTGGGCTGTTCCACTGG
>NW_022968465.1:0-242 GCF_012274545.1 Fukomys damarensis
TTTCTACCCACAGCCCTGCCAACAATTGCTACTGGTTGATTTCTTTCTTTTTTTCCCTCATTGAATTTATAGGAACTTTTTAGGAATACAGTACAATTACATTCATCATTAGGATCCTGTACCTTTACATGACAGGTCTTGGTTCTCATTTCTTCCCCATACCACTGCCCTCCCTTCAACCCCTCCACCTTTCCCTATTTATAAAAACTTTGTTTCCATTTTTTTTGTTTTCTCATATTTTT
>NW_022968466.1:0-818 GCF_012274545.1 Fukomys damarensis
AAGACATGATGTCAAAATAAAGAGATTAAAATAAAAAAGAGTGGGAATATAGCTCAGGGCAAAGGCCCTGGGTTCAATCCCCAGTGACTCACAAAGGGAGAAAAGGATTTCAAAGCACCAGTCTAAAACTTTGTCTTTCTGGAACATAAATTCTCTATTAAAGAAATGAATCAGGTTAACATAGGTTAGATGGTGCGCTGGCAGACAGAAAATTGAGTCTCGGGGCTACAGTGAAATCCCAGCTACCTAACAGGCATGAGGCTTTCTTATTTTTGCCGTGATTTCAGACTTGCTATCCACAGTGGTAAACTCATGGACGGCAAGTAACAGCTACAGCAACAACAAAATTCAAAGAAGCATCTCTAATTATCATGCCAGGCAGACGAGCTGGCTTTGACAGATGTTTCTTCATGCTGCTTAGAAGTTATGACTTCCACCTCTTCTATCCCCAAGTGCCTGCCCACAAACCCCATCCCTACTTCTTTCTCGCTCATCAAAACAACTAGGAAGCTAAGCAGAGGACCAAAGCGTCCAAGTAGAGAAGACTAAAGTCCATTGCATTTTCTTCATGAGATGCCGGTCCCTCCTGGAAGAAGGGGGGCAAACCAGTATTCTCCCTTATCGAACCAGTAAAACCTTCATCTTAGGCTTCTGTCATCTCACAGTTCCCAGGGATGGAATTTGAAGGCCTTCTTCCGAAATGATTTTCTTCCCTCCACCCAATCTACATCTATTGTTCAAGGTAGAGATCCACGTAGAGTGCCACAGGTTATGCCTCTCAGCCAGCCAGATGCCCTCTTAACCCTCTAACCTTATAA
>NW_022968467.1:0-868 GCF_012274545.1 Fukomys damarensis
GGGTGGTGGTCCAGGCGGCACGTGTGTTCACAGGCTCTACGCCGTGTCTGCCGGGGAGCCACGCACAGCCCAAGACCGGAGTCTAAGCTGTGACGCTCACATGTCTAGGTGTCCAGGATCCAGGGACGTGGCCAGGGAGAAGCAGGCCTCGTCGTGGTAAGTGCTGAGGAGACCCTGTCGATCTCCATAGTCGTAGATCAAGTAATAACTGCAGGGGAGCAAAGGGGAAAGGCTATCTCTATGATGATCAGTACCCCAAACGAGACCCGAAAGGGCCCAGGAGCACACCTGGGCCAAGGCAGCCCAGCCCATCCTAGCCCTCCCCATCCTCGTGGTCGCAGGGGAGGGTCTTACTCCTTCAGGAATCGCAGAACCAGATTCTTGGAGGCCTCGGATACCTTACAGCTTTCCTAGAATAACGAGTCACTTTTAGACTTTGTGGCCGACTGAACCTCCCCTGCAACACGGTGAATCTCTCCCTGTCCTTCTTCCTCACCTTGCAGGATTTCATTAACCTGGGGGTATCAACCTCAGTGACAACCGGGGGGCTTAACTCCTGGCCATCCTAGAGGAGGAACGAGGAAGTCAGCACTGCACATCACATGAGTGGCACTGGACAAAGCAGCCAAAGAGGTGGACAGACCCAAGGGCGAACAAGGGGAAGAGGTTGGGTGGGAAAGGGCCCTGAACATTCCATGGGTGAGGTTACAGTGGGCATCTGTGTCATGGGGCCCTGGGAATGTCTCCTGATAATATGCAGCCTTTGTGTGCATGTGCGTAGCTCTGTGTGCTTATAGACATGTTTTCCAGGGAGAACACTCACGCGTCTCTCAGGAATCCACGCCCTCTGAATTGGATGAGGGACCGA
>NW_022968468.1:0-328 GCF_012274545.1 Fukomys damarensis
TTAGAGAGTGCAATAATTTGTTTGAAATTGGGCAATTACAAGCTGTGTTCACTGAGCCTATGAAAGTATATAGTAGCAAGTAATCTATCCATGGGCCATTTCTTCAGTAAACTTTCTTTCCAGTCCTTTGGTTTGATGATTTCAGTCCAGGTGATACCTGTGGCTACTGCTTCTTTGGGTCTCTGCTTCAGAAAGATCCCACCTGAGACTGCATTCCTATCAATCCCGAGAACAAATCTTTGCCTTTACTGGGCAACACATCAGGTCTGCATTCTTTTACCATGTCATAGCAGAGAAATACCCCAAACCAGTAAGTGCTGAGACAGAG
>NW_022968469.1:0-470 GCF_012274545.1 Fukomys damarensis
AAACACTACATAACCATATGTCAAATATTTCCTTATTTTTACATAATTGTGTATGTATTTACAAAACACATTAACAGAAATTCTATTAAACTGAGGGAATCAAAGAGAGTTTTTGGATAGCAAATTATAAAATAATTCCAAGGTGCCATAAAGAGTCTTAATTTTCTTCTTCTCTAAAATGTCTTGGTATTAAGGAATAAGAAATAAGAATTACCTGTTATCTATAATTCTAAATTCTTACTCTTACCAAGTATAATGAATATTAAATCTGAGTGTAGTCAGACATGAAGAATAAGCACTTTAGACTTCTAAACTCAAAAGCTTTGGCAAATCTTTTCCAGAATAAATAGTGGTGCAGCTGAGAAGTAAATCCAACCATCACTTTGTTTATAAAATAAGGGAAAAGAAAAAAATGAGAAAATGAAAAAATAGAAATAAAGTATTTGTAAATAGGGAAGGGAGGAGGGGGT
>NW_022968470.1:0-1294 GCF_012274545.1 Fukomys damarensis
TTCCAGGCTCTCCTTGACTTGAGGGTCTGTGTTCAAAAGTCTGCTGTGAATCTGAGGGACTTTTCTTTGCATGCGATTTGCTACTTTGCTCTAATTGTTTATAGTATTTTGTTCTTCTTTTAAGTTTCTGGGATCTTGCTTATTACATGTCTATTTGTACATTTTTTGTGATCATGAGTCTTTGGAGTCCTATACGCTTCACTTATATGTACGTCAAATTCATTTGCTCTGTTTGGGAAGTTTTCTGTCATTAATTCTGTGAACAGTTCTTTTTATGTCACTTGTACTTTTTCCTGCTTTTTCATGGATGCCTATCAGTCTTATATTATTCTTCTTTGAGTCATCAAGGAGCTATCAGATTGATTTCTCATGTTCCCTTACTTTTTTCAATCCTTCTTTTCATGGTCACTGAAAACCATCCTCTCTTCCCTATCTGATATCCTATCTTCAGATTGGCTCAGTCTGTTATGTATACTTTCAGTAGCATTTTTAATCTCCTGGATATCTGTTTGAATCTGTTTCATGGATTCCATTTTTTTCCTATGCTGGGCATTCATGGCTTCTACCATGGTCCAGAGCTTGTGTATTTTTAAAATCTGTTTCTGTTTTAGAGACTCTAATAATATCTTTCATTTAGCTCATACTCTGTGTAGTTATCTTGGAAATTATTTCTGTTTTAAATTTTTCTAGAGCCTTATTCATCTGCTTTGCTACTTCGTGTGTTATCAGTTCAGGATGTCCAGGTGGTTGATTATAGACTTTTCCACCTCATTTCTTTCAGAATTTACCTTTGATGAATAGTCCGTCTTTGTTTGTGCTTGTGCCTTGCTTGAATGTCTTCTCATTTCTATTTTTGTTGTTGATACTGTCCTTGTCTTATTTCCTGGAATTGCACTTTGATCTTCCTGTTATAGATTGTCTTTAGGGTTTGAGTCTCTAATGACTCTGAGGCAATTTCATTTTCACTATACCAGAAAGGACAAGTGATTAAATCAATCAGCACACCTTAGCCCAAGTAATACAATCAGCAACACAATACCATGAAGCACAGCATAGAGAAATAATAAATTGTGGTAGTTATTAATCACCTTTGTACGAATTAAATAAAATAATTAATTAAATAAAAATTAAGACTATGGCTCAGAATAATGGCCTTTATGACCCAAATGCTTCTGTGGTATGAATCCAGATACTGGTTCAGCCAGGAGGCCAGAGGCACGTGCAGAGGGTGAGGGGCTGCAGGTACCCATGTGGCTGTGCCTCTCACTGTTCCTCTTCTGAGAAGCAGTATTTT
>NW_022968471.1:0-275 GCF_012274545.1 Fukomys damarensis
AAGTTTCTTTGGTTTCCACAAAAGCAAAAGGTTAAAGAGATGCTTGGAACCTTTTACCTTTACCTTAGTTTCCATTCAGACTAAATAAATGTCAAGAAAGGAAAGAGGGAGGCTACCTGTCAGTGGCTTGTGTAAATACCTACAAGTAGACTGCGGGTTATTTGGGATCGTGCATCTTTATTGAGCATTAATAAAGGCTTGCCAAAGTCCCCGTGCTGTTTGACACTCCTACAAGCCTTGCAAATAAAGACAAAGACACTGAATTTTTTGTTTTT
>NW_022968472.1:0-208 GCF_012274545.1 Fukomys damarensis
CTCTTGGACGCATCGTGAGAACCACCTGGCGTCGTTCTCCTTGCAGAGCCAAGTTGAGCTGCTTGCTAGCATGATGTGAGGTCACTGTCAGACTAGGCTCCAACAGGTAGAATCTGTATGAACAATGGGCAGGCCGGGCATTCGGGTTCTCCACATCCTGTGCACAGCCCTTTGAAAAGGAATGGTTATAGAATCAGAGAGAAAACAT
>NW_022968473.1:0-203 GCF_012274545.1 Fukomys damarensis
CTTTTACCTGCTTTGTATAACTTGAAATGTTCTACGTGATATAATGTTATTTAGAATGTTTTGCATCAATTGTGACATTATCCATATCCTCTGCTTTTGACACACAGTGGTTTAGTAGACCAATGCTAGTAAACAGCAACCCAAGGGAATAAGACACAGGGCAGGTATACTCTGGGGACTGGGGGCTGGGATCTTGCTGCTAC
>NW_022968474.1:0-283 GCF_012274545.1 Fukomys damarensis
TTGCACAGCCTTATCCACCTTCCTTCCCAGACAGGCATCTCTTGTTCCGTAGCACAGAGGTGACAGTGTGATGGCCAATTCCCTTGAGGGATAAGGGGTGATTGTGTCTCTGACTGCTAACAGGAGGATATGCCTGGCACATGAACTGCTCCTTTCGGCTCCAAATGTCTGGGCAGGCATCACTAATACATTCCAGCACTCTAGTGTGCTCAGCCTGGAAGCAGCCCTAGAATATTTTCAGTGCAGCCTCAGCTGTATCCATTGTCATCTGATCAGAGATGAG
>NW_022968475.1:0-249 GCF_012274545.1 Fukomys damarensis
CAATGTTCTACTCCTAAAGGTAAAATTTTTGACCAGTCTTCCCATTTCCATTCTTCAGTAGTACTTGCTCCAGGTACATCTTTGTTATATGGATGTCCTGTATCATTTACTATTGTCAAATTACCATAGAATGGAAGATTTGGGAAGTCTGCAACACATAGTATATTATGTTCTAATACTGGGTTCTTAGTTTCATTTCCAATTTTGATGGTTTTTTGCTTTAAAGACTTTAGAAACGAATTTGGGCAT
>NW_022968476.1:0-857 GCF_012274545.1 Fukomys damarensis
TAATATTACCTGGATGTTTTAAATACAGTTATAGTTTCAAATAATTAAAATTATGCTTTAAAAATATTAATAAAAAGAACAGAAACATTTCATAGCCTGTCATGATATATTTTGATTTTCTCTTATGAATGGATTATTCCATTATTTCTGATGTAACACTTTAATCTTTTCACTTATCACTGCTAGTCTCTAATATTTATTGTTACCTGATTACTTGACTTTATAACAGGCACTTGGCAATTTATTGCAGTTAGAAATATATTGTTGTGACTTTGAAAGAACTTGGCTTTCAGAATGAACAAGAAGAATTGCATATAATTAAATATATTTTCTCCCAGACCAAATCAGTTTTTAATGTTGAAGTTACTGTATCCAAAAATCTAAGTATGTACTTTCTCATTTTCTTAAAGAAGTTTCCAGTTTTTCAGTGAAATTCTTCAAAGAGGAGATAAAATGTTTCAAGAGAGATGAGAGGAAAGGATTGAATAAAATTAAGTGGACAAAATCAAGTGTGGGGAAAAGAGTAAAGAAGAGGTTGAAAATTCTTAGTTACTGCTTAAACAAGGATTTAGTTAGCCTTTGGAGCACTTGCTGTCTTCAAATATAACTATATAGTAGCTTGTACTGTTGTAATTGGATTTTGTATTCTGAAGTCACATTCAAGGTAGATATTAAGACCCATGTAAAATAAATAAAGCCTTCTTGGATTTATTCATGGTATAATGGTAAAGAATTCAGGCTGTAGAATCACATTCAGCTTCTGGTTCTGTCACATACTGGCTGTGTGACCTTAGGTGAGTTATGTTTGCCATTCTGAGCCTCTATAATGTTAGTGATAATATCTACAAAAATTAGGA
>NW_022968477.1:0-236 GCF_012274545.1 Fukomys damarensis
AACCTCTCTCTCTCTTCTTTTTATTTTATTTTATTCAGGTAAAATTGACAACTAGAATTATTGTGTCTTGGAGGTATACACCGTAAGTGGAATAACCAATACAGCCATTATTACCTCACATAGTCACCATTTCTTTTGTCTTTTCTTTCTTTCTGGTGAAAACACCTAACCTTAGCAAAATTCACACATGCAAAAGAATACTGTTAACTGTAGTCACAGTACTTTACATGAATTAT
>NW_022968478.1:0-201 GCF_012274545.1 Fukomys damarensis
GGGCAGCGCCTTTCACGAAGGTGGGATGAACTGGGTATTTACGAGGACCCACGCATCGCACCACGGTGCCAGTGGGTTGTGACGGGCCAGCGAGTAGGGTGAGAGCTCGATGACGGGGATGGGACAGGCTCCCCATTGCACTCCCCGTGTTGCGTCGTCTACATTTCAGGGGGTTGGGGGCCCCTGTTCATTTGACCTTCA
>NW_022968479.1:0-419 GCF_012274545.1 Fukomys damarensis
GCTGATAACAAAATGAAGAATTAATTTCTAATGGAATATAAAATATAAAATTTTGAATATACATTCTAGATAATATATTTTGTCTGAAAATAATATTGTACAAAAACCTTTAACTATTTTCAGGAGTTTTATTAATATTATATACAGAAAATAATTATAGCTATAGTCGTCCTATTATAAATATGTTATAGAATAAAGTCAGCATTTATTTTCACTAAGAATCATGATTTAAATGTTAGAGAAAAGAGAGACAAGTGCAACAAAAATGTAAATCCTTTAAAGTAATATTACAGTTAAATGGGAAATATAGATATTACTTTCTATGCTCCAGTGCATGTCTATATGTATTCCTTTGCACAAAAGGTGATATACATTCATGCATATTTTATTGCTGTTTATTTTAAAAGTCCTGGGAGCAA
>NW_022968480.1:0-314 GCF_012274545.1 Fukomys damarensis
GGACGGCATCTGCCTAGCCCCTCTCTGGAAGCCAGCACCAGGCAGCACATTCCACAAAGTTGAGAATTCATCCCCGTAAGCTACCTAGCACCTTCCTTTGGAGTAAGAGCCATCAACCACTCTTCAAGGACTCCCAGAAAGTACTTCACAACTTTCAAATCATCAGTTCAAATTCTACCTAGGGAGTGTATTAGTCAGCTTTTCACTGCTATCACAAAATACCTGCCATGATCCATGTACAAAGAAGAAAGGTTTACTTCACTTCACAGCTTCAGAGGTTTCCTTTCATGGTTCCTGGACCCTCTGGGTTTGGG
>NW_022968481.1:0-274 GCF_012274545.1 Fukomys damarensis
ACAGCCTTGGGTCTCTGAGGAGCAACCTCTGTACTTGGCGTGCTGCAGGATGTACCGGGATAAGTTGACTCCCAGGGACTTAGGCTTTTTGATTGATCAGTAGTTACTAGTGTAATGGAGATCTATGCTTTGAGGTGCTGGGTTGGCCTGTACTAAATAAACCACAAGTAGCCCACTATTAATCTGTGATAAAGATGTGTTTTGAAGACATTTATTGATTTATACAGCGCAATTTCTTTCCAGTCTTAGGCTTTTCATGCACTTTTTTTTTTTT
>NW_022968482.1:0-217 GCF_012274545.1 Fukomys damarensis
TGTAATAGCTAAAACTTGGAAACAGCCCAATTGCCCATCAGTTGGAGACTGGATAAAGAAGATTTAGTTTTTCTATAAAATGGAGTACTACTCAGCCATTAAAGAATGAGAAATTAGAGTTATTCATAGGAAAATGGATGCATATTGAGGTCATTCTCTTTCTCTCTCTCTCTCTCTCTCTCTCTCTCTCTCTCTCTCTCTTTCTCTCTCTCTCTCT
>NW_022968483.1:0-479 GCF_012274545.1 Fukomys damarensis
AATTTCTACTATTTTAAATGTTGCCCACTTGGTGATTCCTTATTACTATTTCAAATAGCATTGCTCCAAATGTGCAAGATTTAAATTGACATGAGATGTGACCCCTAAGTCTTCAGAATAAAAGTGGGGATGACTGACTTGTGATGGGGCTAGCTAATTGACAGATATTTTTTGAAGGATGAACACTCTGAGTATATTTGAATAGAAAATAATTTGCAATGTGTTGAACAGAAGACATTCTAATTATTGTTAATATGCCAGTTCTTTGGTACCACTGGAAATTGCTCAATTTCAGAATCTGTAGTTCTGATTGCTGTACTTTTCAAAGAGTCTTGGATTCTTTCTCTTTTGAAGAAAACTGCCTGCTCATCCTACAGGTTTCATTCTAAGGTACAATAAATACCGGAGGTGGAAAGTAAGGGAACACTCAAAGGGTAACGATTTCAGCCTGAACTTCCTGGAGTGCCTAGAATTTAAAC
>NW_022968484.1:0-320 GCF_012274545.1 Fukomys damarensis
CCAATAGAGCAAATACACAAGGCAAGGCAAGAAAATAAAGGGAGAGGGAGAAAAAGAAAAAAAAGAAATGAATCAAAAACAGGCAAAGAACCAAAAACAGGAAAACAACGACAATGAAATGTCAATACATATCAGTTATAAACATCAATGTCAATGGCCTCAATTCACCAATCAAAAGAAATAGACTGGCAGAATGGATTAAGATTCAGAATCAAACAATATACTGTATATAAGAAACCCACTTCATCCACAAAGAAATTCATAGACTGAGAGTTAAAGGATGGAAAACAGATCTCCATGTAACAGGAGCATGGAAAAAA
>NW_022968485.1:0-2048 GCF_012274545.1 Fukomys damarensis
GGACGGAAGGAAAAGCTGTCGGTGGGAGAAGAGAGCGGTCCCTGGCTGCAGCACGCCAGAGCCACAGTGCTGGCACAGCGCCGCCTTTGGGTTTCAGCCCTCAGCTGACACTAACTTGTTTAGCTGCCCTGCTGGTTCCATTGCCTAAAAAGTGTTTCTTTATACAAAGGAGTACTACTCTGCCATAAAGAAGGACGAGCTTCCAATATTTATAAATGGATTGACCTTTTGACCATACACTTAAAAATAAATTGGACACACATGTTTAAATACCTCATTGTTTCTCTGATGTGAGAAACAAAGTGGAAATAAGGACAAATGTATGGATGTTGGGAAGTGGGAAGAGTGTTTAAATGGAAAGAGGAACAAGAGAGGAGAGAGGGAGAAAGGATGAGAAAAGAAAAAAAGGGAAAATAGAAAGAAAAAATGTAAACAGCTTTTGTACATAGGAGAGGGGACTTGAGGGAGAATGGAATATAATAAAATTTATTTTTAAAATGTGTTTTAATATTTAGATCTTTGATCCATTTTTCATTTTAGTTTAGTACATAGTGAGAATCTAGCTTCAATCTTCTGCATATGTGTAATCAGTTTATCCAGCACCATTTGTTAAAGAGGCTCTTTCTTCCAGTATATGTTTTTGGCCCCCTTGTCAAAAATCAGATGGCTGAATTGCCTGGGGTTGTTTCTGCATCCTCTGTTCTGTTCTACTGATACAAATATCTGTTTTTGTGCCATGATCATGCTGTTTTTATCACAATATCTTTGGCATCACTGTAATGCAACTTGAAATCTGGGAGTATGATGCCTCCTGCTTTGCTCTTTTTTTGTTATTGCTGTTTGTTTTGTTTTGTTTTTGTTTTTAGGGACAGGGTCTCACTGTGTAGTTCAGGCTTGTCTTGGACTCACTATGTAGTCCGGGATGGCCTTGAACTCACACTGATTCTCCTGCCTGTTCCATTATGCCCAACTCCTGCTTTGTTCTTTTTGCCTAGGATTACTTTTGCTATTCTGGGTCTCTTCTACTTCCATATGAATTTTAGGATTGTTTCCTCTAGTTTTGTGAGGAATGCTCACATATTTTGCTTAAGACTGCATTAAATCCACATATAAGTTTTCAAAATACGGTCACCATTTTAACAATGTTGGTTCTGCCTATCCAGGAACATGAGATGTTTTTCCATTTTCTAAAGTCCTCTTCAATCTCCCTTTCCAAGTACAATAATGTTCCTTAAAAAACTGTTTCATTTCATTTGTTAGGTTAATTCCTATGTATCTAATTTTTCTTGAAGATATTATAAATGGTATTGTTTTCCCGATTTCCTTCTCAGTGGGTTCATTATTGATGCACATGAACCTTTTTGATTTTTGCATGTTGATTTTGCATCCTGCTAACTATTTGAATTTGTTCATAAGCTGTAGAAGTCTTTTGGTGGTATTGTAAAGGATCATGTTGTCTGAGAATAAAGATAGTTTGACTTCTTCCTTTCCTACACATATCCCTTTTATTTCTTTTTCTTGCTCCGTCTAGTCATGGGACAGTATATAATAGTCATTTATAGTAAAAAATTTGCCTATATTTTGTCCTGATGTAATTGCTATTATTTTATTTTTATTATTATTATTATTTTGTACCAGGGATGAAAATCAGGAGCTTGCACTTGCGAGGCAGGTGGTGGCACCACTGAGCTAAATCCATGAAGTCATTATTGTTTTTTGTTTTTGAAGTGAGACATATATTTTATTGTGTCCTTATTTTCTTATGATGACAAAAGTTAATTCTGGAAAAGTAATAGAGCTAGATGTGTGTAAGATCGTTCCCAAGCCTCTGCTCTCTTATCTAAGTGTCCACACATTCAATTCAGGCTGACCCATAAACAGTTAAGACAGCAGTGATTTGATGTGTCCACTCAGTGCCATTAACTGCACTGTAATCATAGTATGGTTTATAAGTTAAGCCTGTTTTAAATATGCACACTAATTAGAGTCATAAAACTATAATACGAGTGCATTCTAATCCATGAGCATATTAGCCAAAATGGGAGGGA
>NW_022968486.1:0-214 GCF_012274545.1 Fukomys damarensis
GCACAGGAAACAGAGGGAAGGGGCTGCAGGTGACAATGGTAAGAAGATGAAATTGCAAAGCCTGGAAGACTGCACTGAATGTGAGGGTGACACCATGACGTGGGATGGAGAGCTGGAAAAAGGGAGTTGGAGGAGGAAGAAATTCATTCATTCAAAAAGTTACGGATAAAATACTGTTCTAGGTAAATATATTTATTGATGGGGAAATAAAATA
>NW_022968487.1:0-210 GCF_012274545.1 Fukomys damarensis
ATTCTGATGTGCTGTATTGACATTGGCATTTAATTGTAGAAGCTGTCTGATTTCTTCTTTAACTTTCTCTGTGACCCGCTGTTTATTGAGAAGTGTGTTGTTCAATTTCCATGTGTTTATGAATTCTTGCGGTTTCTTTTGGTATTGATCTCCAGTTTCATCATACTGTAGTCAGATAATATACTGATAACTTCAATTCAGTAGCACTTA
>NW_022968488.1:0-575 GCF_012274545.1 Fukomys damarensis
TTGGTTGATTATCTGTTAAAATGTGGAACACCAAGGTGTTCTCTTTTCCTAGATAATCAGACAGCTCACTTAGAATTCATCCTTGCAAGGAATGCTACTCTTGCTGTTATAAAGTTGAATTATTAGTGATCAATACAATGTATTGAGGTCCTATTCTCCCCAAATAAAGAAAAAAATCAGCTTTGGCACTTGTATCAATTTAGGGCTCTTTAACCTTTGAGAGTGAAATAAAATATATAAATTTCCATATTAATTTGACTTTCAAATGAATTTTCACAATATTTTGAGGGTTAGTTAATATTTGCATAATGTTGTACTTTTTAAAAATTTAACTTAAGGAAAAAGATCCTGTGCTTAAAGTACTGTGGAATTAGAAAAGCACAATGTCTCTTTTAAAATAATGTCAAAAGTTCTGGTTCAATTTGTTTTAAATGTTTCAGAGGCAGGAATTTGAGAAATGCCAAAGATAATGAAAAAATTACTAGTCCAGTTGAAAACCTGAGGAGAGTCATAGATGCAGTTTCTCTTAGATTTCATTTTTTAAAATTTTAATTTGCAAATGCTTAGAGAAAAAA
>NW_022968489.1:0-1515 GCF_012274545.1 Fukomys damarensis
CAGACCAAAAACATATCCATGGAGAAGACAGCCATGAGGGCTTTCTCACTGGCCAGCTAAGTATTCCCCAAGTTAATGACATTCTGAAAAGTATGAGTCAATTCTCTCGCAGCTGTTAAGTGGTTCTATTCACTCTGTGCAAGGGACCTATGATGGAATGCAGGCTCACTGTGGCTTGATTGTCCACACCAAACTTCTGCCATTTGATATCTAGGCAAAAGACATTCTCATATACTTCCTATCCCCTTGCCCTATGTTAACCAGGGGCAGGTAGGGACCAGGGTGCGATGACTGTGTATCCCAGTGGTGCTAATGGTAGCCCTGACCAGCAGCTACATGGAGGGTACAGTTTTATTGTGTGGAGACCAGTTCTCAACAGACTTCTGTGTGACTTGTCCTTGAGGACTGTGTTTTTCCATGACAACAACACTTAAAACATCCACAAGGTAGTGCCTAGGACCAGGGCAACAGCACACAGTCCCTACAAGTCATCAAAAGACTGCTTACTGCATAGCTGGCAGAGGGATGACATTTGGACGGCATTGTTAACCACACCTTGAGCAGTCCACTTAAGTGAAACTAGGCAGAGAAGGTTCAGCCTGGGCCTAAAGAAGGACTGAAGGTCAGGCGAATGCCGCACAGTAGGAGAGGTCTCACAGTGCCCTTCACAGGTTCTCAGTGTTCTATGCGAGTCAAAATAGGAGGAATTGAGGCTCACTCCAAGAGTATCTCATGGACCTCGGTGTGCTACTTGCTATCTGTGGTCAGGTGGGTGGACTGCATGGCTAGGCCCTGCTCAATTCCACACCAGTTGAAATCTGAAGGGACAGAAGGCTGATGAACTCATAAACCATCCCATTGCAGGTGGTTGGCCTCAAGCTTGGGTTCGTTTGAGCCCATGGCAGCATCAGTGACACCCAAAAGGTCGGCAGGAGGCAACCATGGATGTCCTGTGGCTCATCTCTCCGCTGGCTGGCTAGAGACTGTAGTGCTTCACCCACAATGGTATGAGCGAGGGCTCCTTGAGCTCCTGATCCGTGCTAGAGCTTTTGAGGGAGGCATGGAGGGTGAAGGAATACTGAGATATGAGAAACCCGTCGGTCACCTGGGGGCTTTCTGCCTACTGAGTCCCTGGGGGTCTCAATGAATGGCTATGCCCTGCTCACTCTTCAACTGGGTTCTGTCCCGAGCGATGTTTTCTCTCTTATTCTATAACCATCCCTTTTCAGAGGGCTGTATGAAGGCTGTGGAGAGCAGGAGTGCCCGGCCTTCCCACTGTTTGTACAGATTCTCCCTGATGGAGCCTAGCGTGATGGTGACCTCACATCATGCTAGCCGGCAGCTCCACTTGGCTCTGCAAGGAGAATGACGCCAGGTGATTTTCACAATGCGTCCAAGAGGAACTGAGTGTTACACTGGATGCGAGCCATGTGAGTGCAGGTTTCATAGTGGCAAAATGAACCTCAACTGACCTGTGCTCGAAATCCAGGGGCCTGGCAGTCTCACACTGTGAGG
>NW_022968489.1:2166-5951 GCF_012274545.1 Fukomys damarensis
ATGTATGAAAGTCACACCTGTGTGAACTTGGGCTGTGTCTGACTGGCCTTCTCAAGCAGGATGCTTTTCCTCTGGCTTGGGGACAGACTCCCTGCTGTGGGCAATAGACCCTCACCATATCCATGGAGCCGACATCCATGAGGGCTCTCTCACTGGCCAGCTAAATAGTGCTCAAAGTTTATGACATGCAGACAGGTATAAGTCACGACTGTCGCTGCTGTTAAGGGGTTCTTGTCATTCTGTGCGAGGCAGCTAAGATGGACTGCAGGCTCACTGCGGGTTGATTGGCCACTCCAAACTTCTTCCATTTGAAGGCTAGGCCAAGGGCCTTATTTATTTACGAGGCACTGGCGCTGTGTTCACCAGGGCCAGGTAGGGACCAGCGTCCGTTGACTGTGTATCCCAGTGGTCCTCATGGCAGCCGTGAGCAGCAGCTGCATGGAGGGTATAGACTTGCTGCGTGCTGACCACTGCTCCACAGACCTCTGTGTGGCTTGTCCTTCAGGCCAGCGTTTATACATGTCAAAGAATCTTAAAACATCCACAAGGTGGCGCCTAGGACCAGAGAAGGGGCACAGTTGGCCTACATTCCTCAGAAGAGTGCTTGCTGCCTAGCTGGCAGAGTGATGACATTTGGACGGCATTGCTGACCACATCTTCAGCAGTCCACTTACGTGAAATGAGGCCTTTCAGGTTCAGCCTGGGCCTAAATATGGACTAAAGGTCAGGCGAATGCTGCCCAGTAGGAGTGAGGGCTCACAGTGCTCTTCACAGGTTCTCAGTGATCTATGCGAGTCCAAAGAGGGGGAATTCAGGCTCACTCCAAGACTCTCTCATGGATCTTGCTGTGCTATTTGATATCTGTGGTGAGGTGGGTGGACTGCATGACTAGGCCCTGCTCATTTCCCCAGCAGTTGTAATCTGAAGGGAAGGCAGGCTGATGAACTCATGAACCATCCCATTGCAGATGGTTGTCCTCAAGCTGGGGTTCGTTTGAGCCCATGGCAGCATCAGCCACACCCAAAAGGTCAGCAGGAGGCAACCATGGATGTCCTGTGGCTCATCTCTCGGCTGGCTGGCTAGAGACTGTAGTGCTTCATGCACAGTGGTATGAGCGAGTGCTCCTTGAGCTCCTGAGCCAAGCTAGGGCTTTTGAGGGAGGTGGGGAGGGTGAAGGAAAACTGAGATGTCAGAAACTCGAGGGACATCTGGGGGACTTTTACCTACTGAGTCCCTGGGGATCTCGATGAAGGTCAATGCCCTGCTCACTTTTCAATGGGGTTCTGTCCCGAGCGATGTTCTCCCTATGATTCTATAACCATTCCTTTTCTGACAGCTGTATATAGGCTGTGGAGAGCAGGAGTGTCCGGCCTGTCCATTGTTCGTATAGATTCTCCCTGATGGAGTCTAGCCTGACAGTGACCTCACATCATGCTACCGGCAGCTCATCTTGGCTCTGCAATGAGAAAAATGCCAGGTCGTTCTCACAATGCATCCAAGAGGAACTGAAAGTTACACAGGATGCCAGCCGTGTGAGTGCAGTTTTCCTAGTGGCAATATGAACCTCAACTGTCCTGTGCTCGAAATCCAGGGGACTGGCAGTCTCACACTGTGACGAGGAGCTCCTCAAGTTGCTCCTGCCTGCAGTTCGTTAGGAGTGGGACATGTCCACCATTCCAGGTAGAAGCCAATGCTTCAAATCATTGATTCGGGGAGGAGGGGAGCTTCAAAGCAAGGCTCTCCAATTAACTTCGTGGCCCTGGCTCATGGCTGTGGCAAGGTCCCGCTCTGTGCATATTATTCCATGACTCTCCAGACCTCTGCCGTATTGTTTCTTGGTGTGGGTGTGCATTCAATGCAGAACCAGTCTGAAAGTTTTATGTATGGAAGTCACACCTGTGGGAACTTGGGCTGTGTCTGACTGGCCTTCTCAAGCAGGATGCTTTTCCTCTTGGGATCAGTCCCCCTGCTGTTGGCAATAGACCCTCACCATATCCGCAGAGCAAACAGCCGTGAATGCTTTCTCACTGGACAACTAAGTAGTGCGCAAAACTGATGATACGCAGAGAGGTATGAGTCACGACTCTCGCAGCTGTTAAAGGGTTCTAGTCATTCTGTGCGAGACAGCTAATATGGAATGCAGGCTCACTGCGGCTTGATTGGCCACTCCTACCTTCTTCCATTTGAAGGCTCGGCCAAGGGCCTTCTCATTTACTTCCGACGCCCTGGCCCTGTGTTCACCAGGGCCAGGTAGGGACCAGCGTGCGTTGACTGTGTATCCCAGTGGTCCTCATGGTGGCTGTGAGCAGCAGCTGCATGGAGGGTGTAGACTTGCTGCGAGCTGAGCACTACTCGACAGACCTCTGTGTGAATTGTCCTTGAGGCCAGCCTTTTTCCCGGTCAATGATCCTTAAAACATCCACAAGGTGGAGCCTAGGACCAGAGCGAGAGCACAGTTGGCCTACAGTCCTCAGAAGAGTGCTTGCTGCCTAGCTGGTAGAGTGATGACATTTGGACAGCATTGCTGACCACACCTTGAGCAGTCCACTTACGTGAAATGAGGCAGGGCAGGTTCAGCCTGGGCCTAAAGATGGACTGAAGGTCAGGAGAATGCTGCCCAGTGCGAGTGAGGGATCACAGTGCTCCTCACAGGTTCTCAGTGTTCCATCCGATTCAAAAGAGGGGGAATTCAGGCTCAGTCCAAGACTCTCTCCTGGATCTTGGTGTGCTATTTGCTATCTGTGGCGAGGTGGGTGGATTGCATGGCTAGTCCCTGCTCATTTCCCCAGCAGTTGTAATCTGAAGGGACGGCAGGCTGATGAACTCATGAACCATCCCATTGCAGGTGGTTGGCCTCAAGCTGGGGTTCGTTTGAGCCCATGGCAGCATCAGTGACACCAAAAGGTCGGCAGGAGGCAACCATGGATGTCCTGTGACTCATCTCTCGGCTGGCTGGTTAGAGACTGTAGTGCTTCACCCACAATGGTATGAGCGAGGGCTCCTTGAGCTCCTGAACCGTGCTAGAGCTTTGGAGGGAGGCACGGAGGGTGAAGGAATACTGAGATATGAGAAACCCGTCGGTCACCTGGGGGCTTTCTGCCTACTGAGTCCCTGGGGGTCTCAATGAATGGCTATGCCCTGCTCTCTCTTCAACTGGGTTCTGTCCCGAGCGATGTTTTCTCTCTTATTCTATAACCACTCCTTTTCAGAGGGCTGCATGAAGGCTGTGGAGAGCAGGAGTGCGCAGGCTGCCCACTGTTTGTACAGATTCTCCCTGATGGAGCCTAGCGTGACGGTGACCTCACATCATGCTAGCCGGCAGCTCCACTTGGCTCAGCAGAGAAGGACGCCAGGTGATTTTCACAATGCATCCAAGAGGAACTGAATGTTACATTGGATGCGAGCCATGTGAGTGCAGGTTTCATAGTGGCAAAATGAACCTCAACTGACCTGTGCTCGAAATCCAGGGGCCTGGCATTCTCACAGTGTGATGAGGAGCTCCTCAAGTTTCTCATGCCTGCAGTTCCTTAAGACTGGGAGGTGTTGGCCATTCTAGGTAGAACCCAATGGCTCAAATCATTGATTCGGGGAGGAGGGCAGGTTCAATGCAAGGCTTTCCAATTAACTTCTTGGCCCTGGGTCATGGCGGGGGCAAGTTCCCGCTCAGTGCATATTATTCCATCACCCTGCAGACCTCTGCAGTATTGTTTCTGTTCGTGGGTGTGCCCTGAATACAGAACCATTCTGAAAGTTTTATGTATGAAAGTCACACCTGTGTGAACTTG
>NW_022968490.1:0-851 GCF_012274545.1 Fukomys damarensis
GTGTCAGAGGCTCGCGAGTGGCTGCTGAAACAAAGTATTCCGCAGCTCTCCAGAAAGCTCTGCCTGGCCTCTCTAGGTGGTGAGCAGGCCTGATGCTGTTGGGCGGCCACCAAAGACACTGTGTTCACAGTTAAGGAATGATCTAGAAGCAGTGAGGAAATTAAAAGTGCTTCTGTAGTGGTCCGTTTCGTTTTATGTCCTCTGTTACATTATCTGACAAATACTTCTCCATAACGCAGCATATCATATCCCCTGACCATTTTCCTCTGGATTTAACAAAAACACCCATTAGTAGGCATTAACATGTATTATTAGCACTTAGTTCTCTCTATAGCCTGCAAGCCCTTTATCAACATTTCATTATCGATTTGGACGATCACCACATAACCCATATTTTTCTAGAAAATTATGGTGAACCAGATGGCAAGTTGTGAACTAGACAGAAAAAGAAAGAAAGAAAAATCCTGAGCTCTTCTTTGGACAGACGGCAGGTACCTGCTGAAGAGTCAAATTTCAGCTGGCACTGGTTGAATTTCCACTTAGCTTCTCCTCTAACAGCAGCAACAGACAATAGACAAAATCAGTGTAAGGTGATTGCATTTTTGCCACCAGTTAGTAACAAGAACCACCTGACTTTCAACACAGTCTTTGGGGAATGATGTATCGCCAGATGTAAAGTTCGATATTTACCAATAAGGAGACTTTGACAGCTGGATATATGGCAACTTTTTAGAAGCTTCGATTTTGTCTCAATCATAACATTATTAAAAGGTTTAAATCTTGTGTTAATGTCAATTCTTGCATTCAGACAGGCACTTTGACGGAAGATGGGCTAGATCTCTGGGGCACGG
>NW_022968491.1:0-653 GCF_012274545.1 Fukomys damarensis
ATTGAATTCAGCACAGGTAACCTATTTTTTAAGGTAACCTATATGGCAAATAAATATATCTGCTTACTAAGAAATATTAAGGCAATAAATTAAACTTTAAGAATATCCTGTTCAGGCCAAACACAATTTCTAATTTATTGTAAACTTTTTCAAAAGTAATATTCAATATTCTAAGGGTCAAAAATGTCCTGCTCTAGACAAAATTAGAAAAAAAATATAAAATTAATATTTGCAGACTCTGTTAAAATGTATAATTGATTCAAACAGAAGTCTAATTTTATCCTGAGAATCACTCTACAGATAGGCCTTAATTAATCAAAATTTTGAATTTTTCTGACAACATATAGTACACAGAAAATAATATATAAAGTTAAGTATTTAGCTCAGTGTTAAAATATTTGGTAAAATTGCACAAACATCTAGGCTCAAGTTCAATTCACACATACAAATAAAAATGAATAAATAAATGAATAAAAGCATCTATATAACATATTTGCAACAACCAAGGGCCTAAAATCTTGAAACCTTACTTATTACATTTAATGTACTTAGCTCCTTTTAACACTGACATAAGGCTTGTCATATATACATTAACCATCACTCACATACAATTAAATATAGAATGTAGAACACTAAATGTTGGGACAGAAATG
>NW_022968492.1:0-359 GCF_012274545.1 Fukomys damarensis
ATCCTTCTAATCGCTGCATTTTCTCCTTTGCAGATTTTTTTTTTATGGTGTCCTAGGTCTTTTGTCCTAAAATTTGCTCTCCCCTGATTGTTAAGTGTCGCTAAACATCCAGTTCAACTGCTATGATTCGTGACAATGCAGTCACTGAAGAAAAACGCCCCACCGTTGGAGTCCCAAGCCCCAAAGTGATATACTTCTTATTCCATCACATTGGATAAAAATAGCATAGCTAGGATACACTCGAGTAAATACCAAATGGTTTGTCTGGTGTGAAAAAGTAAAAGTATAAACAAGGCTCAAATGGTATAACTGAGAGTGTGAAATAGGAAGAAAATGGCTAAAGGGGAAGTGGGAAGGGG
>NW_022968493.1:0-227 GCF_012274545.1 Fukomys damarensis
CAATTCTAGGTGTGTCTGGGTGTGTTATGGAGGTGTTACCTTGGAATCTATATCTCTTCTCTCGTCCCTTCTTCTCTAGCACTCTTCACCCTTGCTCTGTTTTCCAGCCACCATAAGCTAAGTCGCTTTGTTACACTATGCACTTTTGCCATATTTCTGCATTGGATCCAGCCAGCCACCAACTGAATCTGTAGAAACCAAGAATCAAATTAAACCTCTCCTCTTTG
>NW_022968494.1:0-2033 GCF_012274545.1 Fukomys damarensis
CTCTGATTTACATGGTTTTAAACAAAAATTCAGACAGATTCTCCCGCAAGTACTTAAATGGCCAGTTATTTTGAAGTTCTACAGCTCTGAAAAAAATATATAGTTTATTGTCAGAGTGTGGTGTTCAACAATACAGAATACAGAGTGATGGGCAGGAGGATCACAAGGTTAACTTAAGTCTGATATCAAGCCAACAAATTAGTCAAGAGAACAAGATATCTTCTACAGGCTTTATAGTGTAGCAAAAATGAAGGACTATGCAGGGAAATTGAAAGATTAAAACTTAAACGGGGTCCTAAGAACATGTTTAAAAGGAACTGCCTTTATTTCCTGGCCATTCCCTAAACACCAGGGAGTTCTCATGGCTCAAACGCAGAGTTAGGGGCTTGACACTGTGTGGTAGTGATGTGTGCCTAGTAAGAAACTTAAAAGATAAGTATGTGTACTATGAGAACCCCACAGCTACACGCTGGAAAATATTTGTTTATGTCCTGTGTGCACCTTTTGTCTCTCACACACAAATATGCATACACATGCACACAAGTACACACATGTGCATACATATGCACACCCCCCCTTGTCTTGATAGATGGACCTACAGTCTGTTTTTAGTTTTTACTGCAGTGTTTTAGCAAGGCCATTTAGGAAATTGTCTTCTTTGATTAATCACGTCTCTCTCTTCCTGGCTCCAATAATTCCATTCTTTAAGTATCTCTAGATCAAATGATCATAAATCACACACTGCCCCAAGCCAGCTAGGAATCGTTCCCAATTTCAATTAACATACAGACTTAACAGCTGTCACCAGTGGAGACTACAGACATTGGAAGGGCCCTGGCTAACCACACAGAAAATTGATCATGACCTTGAGTCCAATCTACTCACCTAGTTAGACTGTCTGAGGCTTTTAAACCAGGGCGTCAAGAAATTTATGGACACATGAAAAGACAGCTGAGTTAGGTCTGTCTGTCTCTGCAGACTCTCATAAAAGTGGCTTCCCGGTTCCTAAAGCTAAGAGTGTTTTTCTCTTGCACAGACTGAGTTTTGGTCTTTGTCTCTGTTCTTGCACAATCTGGGCTCCCTTCCACACCCTGGCTTCTCAGTTCTAATAAAAGCTGAGTCCTTCGGCTTCCCTTTTCTCCAAAGTTGGGTATTAATTTCATTCATGCATCATTCATTCATTCTACACATATTTATCGAGGGACTGGCACTGAGGAATCAATAATGACATATTCTTGATTATGGGGAGTTTATAAACTGTTGGAAAATACAAACACAGATTTAGGGGCACAGGGGAAGGCTTCCCAGGAAAGATGGCGTATGAGGAGATTGCTAAAGAATGAGAAAAGCTGCCTTCAGGAAAAGGTCCTGTGCTGGGGGAGGTGTCGACCCTGGCTCACTCTTTTATCTTGAGCGTTGCGAGTTTGCACAACCTCATTGTCCTGTCAAATCTGGGCTGTCCAAGATGGCAGCCACTGGCCACATGTGTATTCTGAGCCCTGGAAATGTGGCCAGGATGAGGAACTGAATTAAAAGTTTTAATTTTAATGAATGTAAATGTACAAATTGATACAACTCGATTATTTTAAAACTGTAGAGTATGTTTGAAGCAAAATGGGTATGAATCTATGTTTTCAAAGTAAACTTTATGAAATCTACATCCAATGAAAACTTGCCTCCAAAATGAGCTGTTATGTAAATCAAAAATAATATAAAATATCTCATTTAGTATATTGAGCATATATATAAATTACCATATTTTTTATATTCATTGGGTTAAGTAAAATATATGATTACATTAATTGTACATGCTTTTCATTTTTTAATATGGTTACTATAAAATTTAAAATTACAAACTATGTATGGTAGCACACCCAGCACTTGAGAGGCTGAGGTGGGAGGATTGTTTAAGTTCTAGGTTAGGATGGGCAACACGGTATTGAGTTCAAGCCAGTCTGACTGAACTACATAGCAAGACCCTGTCTCAGAGAGAGAGAGAGAGGGAGGGAGGGAGGGAGGGAGAGAGAGAGAGG
>NW_022968495.1:0-387 GCF_012274545.1 Fukomys damarensis
CGAGTGTGTGTGTGTGTGTGTGTGTGTGTGCGTGTGTGTGTGTGTGTGTGTGTGTGCGTGTGTTGCAAGCCAGGGTGAGATTGTGGGAGCAGTTGATAGACTGACTTCATGGGTGTGATTCCAGGGGCAAGCAGAATATTAAATTAATCACAGTCTTGAAAAATAAATTTAAAATATAATTAATTTTAGCAATAGATTTAAGCTCATAGGAGTTTTCATAAAGATATGTAACATTATAAAATACAGAAACATAGTCAAAAAGGTTAAGAAATCCAAGGAGTATATAAAATTTTATTTCAAGAAAAATGTCTCCTCACAGTGATATATGCGCACCCATGTTTATAGGGGCACAGTTTGTAATAGCTAAAACTTGGAAACAGCCCATTT
>NW_022968496.1:0-211 GCF_012274545.1 Fukomys damarensis
GCATGTGGAACAGGAGGGATGGCACAGGCGGAGGGGTCTGTGAGGACACAGGGCTGGCTGGGTCGGGGGCGTCCAAGAGGCCAGTCCCCCACATGCATGACCAACAAGGTTATCTACAGTTGCACAAGAGAACGCCACGACACTGATTCCCTCACTAAGCCCTGGCTCCTCCTCCCTGCTTTCTGAATATTCAGACTATATAGGAGGGATG
>NW_022968497.1:0-207 GCF_012274545.1 Fukomys damarensis
GTGTTTACTATAGGTGATTCCCGGAGCAGTGTTGCAGTTCCGGGTCCTTGTACCGGAACTTCAAGTTGCACCCGTGCCTCTTTCTCTCCTTCCCATTCTCTTTCCCTTCTCCTTATCTCCCATTCCTTTCTCTTCAGTATTTTCAAAACCTACTCCCGTGTCACTTCTCAGCATCCTTTGCCTGCCTTGCTGACCCTACCTGCCGGC
>NW_022968498.1:0-221 GCF_012274545.1 Fukomys damarensis
TCAAATTTACTTACTATATAAAGAGTATATTTCCTGCCTTTTCTTTTTTCCAGTACTGCAAATCAAACTCAGGACCTTGCAGTGCCAGTGACCTAAACCCCCAGCCCATGCCTTTTCTTTAATACAGTTTTTTTTTTTTTTAAGATAGTCTGGTTGTGTAATTCAGTCTGGCCTTGAACTATGCAGCCTAGGCTGGTCTCAAACTCATGACAATCCTCCTT
>NW_022968499.1:0-262 GCF_012274545.1 Fukomys damarensis
TGATTTTCATTTCAAGACCAACTTCATTCCAGACTGGTTCCAGTTTTTTACAATGGCCACACCCTGGTGCATAAAACTATCCAAAAGGAAAATAAAACAAAACCCACTAGAGTCTTAATGCTATCATGAACATTAATCTTCACATTTAAAAACTCTCGGGGCTGGGGATTTAGCTTAGTGGTTCTAGCGACTACCTCAGAAGCCCAAGGTCCCAAGTTCGATCCCCAGTACCAAAGGAAAAAAAAGAATAAAAAACTCTCTT
>NW_022968500.1:0-244 GCF_012274545.1 Fukomys damarensis
TCACTTTTCAATAAGCATGGGATTCTGACCTTTCCCTTGTGGTGGTTTTCTACACATAAATTGTTCATAGTCATGATTTCTTGTTTATTTTTATTTTTTTGTGGTGCTCAGGATTATTGTGACTATTTTAGTGACTTATTTTTGTTTCAGCTTTTTTCTTGTCATGTGAAGGTACAGGATCCCAGTAATGAATGTAACTGCATTGTAGACCTAGATAGTACCAATAAACTCAATAAAAGAAAAA
>NW_022968501.1:0-205 GCF_012274545.1 Fukomys damarensis
TGAAAAGGTTGAGAGCTAGTGAACCAGAAACATATCTTAGTGGAATACAGACTCTCTCAAGGACAGAAAGGATGCCAGAGAGCCAGGTACCTGATATTCTTATGGAAGGAGACTCTTTTCAAACAATAACCAACTTCCATTCCATCCTCCCTTCCTGCAAGCAAAGGTATCAACTTGAATGGTGAGTACAGTATGAAATTGTTGG
>NW_022968502.1:0-248 GCF_012274545.1 Fukomys damarensis
GCAGAAAGAGATGAACTGTAGACCAGAAAAGAAGAAAAAAGACCAACAACACCTGCTTTGTTAGAAAGATATTCAAAATTGACAAACTTTTAGCTCTGCTAAGAAAAGGAGAGACGACTCAACTACATAAAATCAGAGGCATGGGCCTAATAATTGACACTGTGAACATACAAGAATCAAAAAAAATACTGTGAACAATTATATACCAATAAATTCAGTAGCCTGGAAGAAATGGTAAAAATTTTGGA
>NW_022968503.1:0-358 GCF_012274545.1 Fukomys damarensis
GGCCAAAGATACTCTTTCCTTGGAAAAACTACAGTTCAAACCACAGAAGCACTCTGCTGAGAGCGTTTGTATTCTATTTTCACAATGAATCTATCCGCAAGTATACAGGATTCTGGAGACTTGTGTGCATCCGGAGCTGCTAGGCAATCTCTTAGGGCTTAAGAACTTTTCTGTTAAAGTGCCTCTCAACAGTTTTTCAATCTCCTCCAGGCACAGACTCACAAACAAAGAGGAATACAGTTGTACTACATGTAAGGTGTGGACTTCACTGGTAAACTCACAGTTCTGCAGCACCTTTATTGGTGGAGTACTTCACATTCAGAAAACTAACTGACTTGATTTCAAAGGACTAAGCACC
>NW_022968504.1:0-227 GCF_012274545.1 Fukomys damarensis
ACAACCAGAAGGTAAAACAGTGGAGAAGCTTTATTACCTACAGCCAGTAAGCACAGCACGGTGGGAAGGAAGATGCTCTCCCTGAACAAAGGAAATATAGGAGCTTTTTCCACAAATCCTGTATATGTTTACTTATGAAGGTAGTTTAGAGGCAGACACATTCTTGAGCATACTGCTTACTGTGTACATTTCTGAGTATGCTCAGTTGAAGGTCCTATTTCAAGAAC
>NW_022968505.1:0-222 GCF_012274545.1 Fukomys damarensis
AGAACTCAATATAGAAGAAAGAGAAAAAGTCCTATAGACTAGAATAAGAAAAAGAACTTAAAGTTATAATAAAATATTTTAAAGGCAAATATGCCTTTTTTATTCATGAATTTTATTGGTACATTTTAGTTATACAACAGGATGATATTCACCATTGGGAATTTGTACCTTTACATGATATATCTTGGTTCTTGTTTTTGTACCATTCCTCTGCCCTCCCTT
>NW_022968506.1:0-527 GCF_012274545.1 Fukomys damarensis
ATGGAATTTGGCTGGAGCTTACTAAGGAGACGTTACTTTATTACTCTTGGGTTTGTTTTTCTTGTTTCTTTTTGGTACCAGGGATCGAACTCAGAACCTTGTGCTTGCAAGGCAGGTGGCAGAGCCACTAAGCTAAATCCTGGCCGGAGATGTCACTTTATTATAGTATTCCCTTCCAACTGAAATTGATTCTGTTTGTAATTGACTCTGTCTTGAAATCAAAAGTTGCCAGCTAAACACTAGAATTGCACAGGCCCTCCTACCACTGAGGTTAATTTTCTACTTTAGTGCCTGAATGAACCGGCTCTTGGTGCATTACTCTGGGAAATCAAGCTCTTTTTTTTACATCTCCTAAAATTTTGTGGGTTATGCTCGCCTTCCACTTCCTCTGAGCTCACTTCTCAGTGTGTCCTGGAGCCCGGGAGGTACTCTCCCCTCCCAATAGCACAGCGGGCACCAGTGGGAATTCTCTCATCCTCTTCCTAGCGCTGCTGACAGAACTTGTTGCTCACGACAGACTCGGGCCG
>NW_022968507.1:0-767 GCF_012274545.1 Fukomys damarensis
GAGACAAAGAAGGACACTACATCCTTGTAAAGGGAAAAATTCAAGAGGAAGAGTTGACAATCAGAAACATATATGCACCAAATATAAATGCCCCCATCTATAGAAAACAAATATTAAGTAACATGAAAAACCAAATAAGCACTAATACAATTGTAGTGACGGATTTAAATACCCACTATCACAAATTGACAGAACATCTAGGCACAAAATCAACAATGAAATAATAGAACTGAACCAAGCTTTGGAACACATGGACTTAATAGATGTTTATAGAGTATTCCACCCCCAAAAATCAGAATATACATTCTTTTTGGCTGCACATGGATCATTCTCCAAGATAGACCACATATTGGCTCACAGAACAGGTCTAAATAACAGCTAAAAAAATTGAAGTCATCCCCTGTATATTATCAGATCATAGTGCAATCAAACTGGAGATCAATAGCACAAGAAACTATAGAAACTTCACAAGCACATGGAAACTGAACAACACTCTCCTAAACAATCAATGGATTACAGAGGAAATTAAAGAAGAAATTACACAGTTTTTACAAATAAAAGAGAATGCCAATACAACATACAGGAATCTTTGGGACACAATGAAAGCAGTTCTACGTGGAAAATTCATAACAAACAGAGCTAGCTCAAATAAATAACTTAATGATGAAACTTAGACTCCTAGAAAAACAAGAGCAAGAAAAACACAAAGTTCGAACAAGAGAGGAAATTATAAAGATCCGAGCAGAAATCAATGCAATTGAAACTAA
>NW_022968508.1:0-288 GCF_012274545.1 Fukomys damarensis
TTAGTGAATGCCTAGCAGATCCGAGTGCACAGATGCCTCCAGATTCCTGTGTACTTGACTGTACGTTCAGTTTGATGTTGGAACACAATCACACTGGGCGGAGTGCTTCTAGGGTTGAAACTTCAATTTTCCACAGCAAACAGCTTCTTTTACCACTTAGCTCTTTGCAACCAAAGCGGTTACATTCCTGAAAGTGAAGTACTCCACAGAGAAAGGTGCCGCAACGCTGTGAGTTTACCAGTGATGTCCCCACCTTATATGGAGTAGAACTGTGTTCCTTTTTGTTTG
>NW_022968509.1:0-202 GCF_012274545.1 Fukomys damarensis
GTTTTCTAAAACAAAAGCTATTGGACTAAAGAGACACATGTATAGCAAAAAATCATAGCAGGGACTTCTATAGCCATCTCACAAATAGGCAGGTCATCTAATCAATAAATCCACAAAGAAGTATCAGTGTTGGAGCATGGCACTGAATAAATGAATTTAGCGAAGATCTTTAAGGTTTTTTAAATCCTTCACAACAGAATAT
>NW_022968510.1:0-275 GCF_012274545.1 Fukomys damarensis
TAAGCCAAGTTCTTTACCCAACTTTTTTGTTGTACATTTTTTTGTCCATATAAGAAACAAGGCTCCAGGAATCCTGAATGGAATTACTGCAGCCATTGGAACCAGTGGCCTTTGCAAAGGATATGTACTTTCTGTTTTGGTGAAGAGTATTAATGGCCATGCTTTTTTTCTGAAAATGAAACATCATCATTATCTGTTAGTTGTGAAACCACGGAGGTGAGTTCAAGTGGTAGGTGCCAGAATCTGAAACATTATCTCTACTGTGAGACTCCAAA
>NW_022968511.1:0-923 GCF_012274545.1 Fukomys damarensis
TATATACACATATATATATATGTCTTTGCTATAATTGAGAAAAGATTGAGTCATTAAAGTAGTTTTTATGCACTATTTCCAGAGATACCAATTTTTTATTAAAGAGCCATTGTTTAAATTGGGCATGGTCATCACTCCTGTAATCCCAGTTCTCTAGATGGCTGAGGCATCAGGATCCTAAATTCAAGAAGGGCAGCCTAAGCTATTTAGCAACCTAGCTAGACACAGTCAAAATGGGGAATTTGTTGAGTAGAGGCTCAGGATGTAGCTTAGTGTCAAGGCCCTGGGTTCAATATCCAGTCTCAAAAATAAAAAAATAGGTTTAAAAAGCTTAACTGATTTTTTATTAGTCGCTTCATTATTAAAAGTAATAAACTATTTAGGTGACAGTGATGTTTGAATTTTTGGTACCAAGAATTGAACTCAGTATCTTGTGTTTGAGAGGAAAGCACTGACACCACTGTGCTAAATCCCCAGTGCTAGATGCCAGTTTTAATAATGAGAAACAATAATACCTTTGTTGTCAGACAGCTGTATTCTCTACTTGAATGGCAAAGTTAGAAAAAAACTGCTTTGTGTTCATAAATTTGCTCGAAAGGTGAACTGAAAATCTGGCTGGAAAAAAATCTTTACAGGCTGTGAATGAATCATGCATCACGTCTTGTGAATGCAAAGGGATGATATTTCAGTATAACTCCTCTTGCCCAAACATCATAACCTTGCATAAAAATATTTGTCTTTGTTCTTTTCTGTGCTGTATTTGAATAAAATATTGTAACCATGTGTCTAAAGAAAGTTAATGGTATCAGCAGTAAAGCTAAGAAGAAATTGAGAACTATGGTGGAATTAAAGAAATTGTGAAAATTGTAAAATCCTTGGGAAATTTATAAGTAATTTTTGGGCCTAAAAACCAATTATTTGAT
>NW_022968512.1:0-234 GCF_012274545.1 Fukomys damarensis
TTATCAGATTGATATAAGGTTCTTCTACACTAATTTTCTTCAGGATTTTTTGTTGGTTTTTTTGTTTGTTTGTTTGTTTTGCTTTGTTGGTAGTGGGGATCGAACTCGGGTCCTTGTGCTTGCGAGGCAGGTGGCAGAACTCTTCCGGGTTTTTATCATGAATGAATATTCGATTCTGTCAAAGCCCTTCAGGTATCAATGTGGTTTTTGTCCTTGCTTCTGTTTATGTGATGT
>NW_022968513.1:0-237 GCF_012274545.1 Fukomys damarensis
TGGACAGTGGCTACCACTGACAGGGGAGCTGACCGAATCTCCAGCGTGCACGGCGCTGTCCTTTTCCCCATGGCCCAGGGTGAAGATCGCACCTCGAGAACCATGAAGATTCTAACCCATGAAGTGCGGCCAGTGCTCCCAGACTCACAGAAAAAGGTTTTGTTTTGTTTTTTTGCAGTGCTGGGGATTGAGCCCAGGACCTCGCACGCGCTAGGCAAGTGCTCTGCCACTAAGCTA
>NW_022968514.1:0-491 GCF_012274545.1 Fukomys damarensis
GGAACAATCCAAGAGGAAGAGATGACAATCATAAATATATATGCACCAAATAATAATGCCCCCGACTATACAAAACAAATATTAAGGGGCATGAAAAACCAAATAAGCATAAATGCAATTGTAGTGGGGACCTAAATACCCCACTGTCACAAATAGACAGGTTATCTAGACAAAAAATTAATGAAATACTAGAACTGCACCAAGCATTTGAACATATGGACTTAAGAGACATCTACAGAGTGTTCCACACCACAAAATCTGAATATACATTTTTTTTGGCTGCACATGGGTCATGTTCTAAAATAGACCTTGGACTAACACATAGAACCTGTTTAAGTGAATGCAAAGGAGATGAGGTTTATCCCATGTATATTATCAGACCACATTCAATTAAACAGGAGATTAATAACAAAAGAAATTGCAAAAACTTCACAAACACATGGAAACTGAATAACACTCTCCTGAATAACCAATGGATCACAGAGGAAATT
>NW_022968515.1:0-215 GCF_012274545.1 Fukomys damarensis
CCCCAACCAGATGAAGCCCACCAGAGAAAGACCAGCCCTCAAAGGCACTGTCACATGTATTTGCGCACTATGTGTCTTTTAAGTTTAGGCACATTACTTCATAAATGTGTGGATGCAGTCTGTAGTTCGTGGATACTCTTGGATCATATTGCTGTTCACTAAAATTAAAAATCATTGTGTCTTTCTGTCATCCTTAAAATAGAAACAAACATTTC
>NW_022968516.1:0-420 GCF_012274545.1 Fukomys damarensis
TTCAGTCCATGGTTACTTGACTCCAGGATAGGAAGAGCATGTTGAAGGGGTCTGGTGAAGAAAAGGTGTTCACACCATGGTGGCCAGGAAACAAGAGAAAGAAGGGAAAAGCTGGGAATAGTGATATACCTTTCCAGGTGATACTTCCAGTGATCCCTGCCTTCCACTCAAAACATTATCTTTGAACATGGGAATTTTGGGGGACATTTTAGACTTAAATCATAATACCAAATACACATAATGAAGAGAAGGAAAATGCCTACCAAACCATATTTTCTGCTGCACTGTTAATAACAGTCAATGTTATATGCATAAAATATTATTAGTTGTGAAATATAAAATTCTGTCATTTATTAAATATTTTACAAATTTATATTTTATAAAATGTAAGTTTTATATATTTATTTAAAAATTCATTGT
>NW_022968517.1:0-278 GCF_012274545.1 Fukomys damarensis
GTAACAGTGAAAATTCAGCATCATCTGCCTATAGATTATGGAGTAGAGGAGGGTGCTCTCAGAGCACAGAGACCAGGACCACCAGAGAGTCTGGGATCCGTTAGGTGCCTAGAGCGAAATGTAGAACCACGGGAGAGATGGGGCAGGTAGTACAGTAGCTGAGAGAAGGCAGGAGAGCTCTCTGAGAATCCCAGCGAATCCAAGGCAGATCAGCTTATAGAACTTGTCAGTCTGTGATTTAATGCACAGGATGGGAGGGGCAAAGTTTGGATGTGAGG
>NW_022968518.1:0-208 GCF_012274545.1 Fukomys damarensis
TATTACTTTTTATTTAGACTAATAGCTTCTGGAGTATTTTATATAGACTAATAGTGCATCATTGGAATGCAAATATTTATTTATTTTTTCTGAAAACCTCCAAATGCAAAAGTAGACCTCTGAGACACTCATAACAAAATATGCAGTGGGCATTGATGTTAGGGTGGATAAGTACATTGCATATCCAAGTATAGGCAGAATTAAATTA
>NW_022968519.1:0-210 GCF_012274545.1 Fukomys damarensis
AGGCAGGAAGATCGCTGCGACTTTGCGGCCAGCCGGGCTACCCAGACCCTGTCTCAGAAAAATTAACAAAACACTGATTAAAAGATAGTAATGTTCCGTCACATGACTAAATAGTCAACAAACACTGCATAGAATATTAAAAAAAAAAAAGAAAAAGAAAAAGAAAGATCCTGGAATTGGAATCGTGGCCTTGATTCTCAATCAGAGACC
>NW_022968520.1:0-450 GCF_012274545.1 Fukomys damarensis
GTTCCTCATTTTTCCCCTTGTCCCTGCTCTCGCTTCTGTCCCTACTCCCCTCGCCATTTCCAAACATTGTATTTGCATTCTCTCATTTTCTCCTGTTTTCTTTCCTTCCCCACGTGCTCTCTGCCCTACACTTCCCACTATCCCTACACCTGAAGACCTTTTCTTCCTATTTCACATTCTTAATTTTCTCATTAAGATTTTGTTTACTAGTATAGTTTATTCACAGCAGAGAAACTATTCGGTATTTGCACATGTGTGATTTATTTATTTCCCTTAGGAGTATATCCCATTCAGGGACATTTGGCAGGGTAAGCCAGGCAGTCTTATGCTATTTCTGTTTATTACACCCTTTGAGCCAAGGCCATTGTTCTGTTGAATATGTCGTCTTCCCTCAATGTCCCCATGAGATGGGTAGGGCTGGAATTTGGAGTGAGGAACTAGATATTGAGG
>NW_022968521.1:0-2071 GCF_012274545.1 Fukomys damarensis
GACGATAGTCAAGGTGAGTCAGGGAACCAGGGCAGGTGAGACAGGAAAGGACTGGAGGGGGCTTCAGAGAGGGAAGATTTTTTAAAAACCAATTGCTTGGCTGCCAGGGCTTCTGCTAGGGTCCATTTGGATCCTGGGAGGGTCTCATCTGCTTCAGTGAACATTCATCACTGGTCCACAGCGGTCTGGGGCAGTGGCCTGGAACTCAGGGCCCTGGGCAGTTGGCAGACATTTATCCCATCCTGGTTACCATGCAGGGACGCTGCTAGGGGTCCCAGTGGAGGGAGAGCGGGGCTGAAGGCAGGGAGGATGCACGGGGGTGGGGCAGGTGGGACCATCTGGACCTGCTTGGACGTGGGGGTGCTTACTAAGAGGGACTCAGAACAAACGGAAACCTTGCCTTTGTTGAATCAGTCTGAACACTGCCTCTGGACAAATAGGGTGGGGGCAGCCCAAGGCCCTCTGGGACATCTAGGGCACCATCTGTGAGGGAGTGAGTACAGGCTTGCACCCAGGGAAGAACAGCTTTTTTCTGGGCCAGCTCTGAGACTTGTCCGGCCACCCTGTCCTCAGCTTCTCTTAGTGGGGACAGGCGCATAAACCTACACAGTACAGCTAAATGCCCAAGAGCACAGAAGAAACACTGCAATGGCCTCATTTAGAGACCAGGAAATCAAGCGGTGATAGGGTGAAGCAGAAAGCCTCCTCCTCACCATACTTTGCATATTGAACAGATGCCTTTGGGTCTGTTCACCCAGCTATCTGTCAGCTTCTATGCCACTTATGTCCCAGTACCTGGAACCTCGTAGGTGCTCAATAAATGTTTGTCAGACTGAAATGACCTGGGAAAAGAGCAGAAACCCAAGTCCTGATCTTTGAGGGTAGACTTTAGAAACCCAAGAATGTAAACGGCTGCTCAGAGCAAAGCAGCTGGATGCTGGGCACACAGACCCAAAACAGGCCTGCTCTTCAGGGAAAAAAGGAATCCTTTGGCTTTTGCCTTAAAACCCTAAAGCTAAAAGCCTAGTGTGATTGTACATGCCTGTAATCCTACCACTCAGGAGATTAAGACAGGAGGATCAACAGTTTGGGATCAGTCTGGGCTATACATTGAGACCTTGTTTTAAAAAAAAAACACCTTAGAGCTGGAAAAGGTCTTCTATAACCTCAAGTTGTAGTCTTCGTGATGTTTTCTCAAATGATTTTCATGAAGTTCATTCACTCAAGACTTACTGTGACCCCACCATGAATAAGGCCCTGTACTGCTGAAACAAGAAGTTTGAACCTTGTTGAAATCAAAAGCAAGTTTGTAAGTCAGCAGTCTTCCATATTTGGTGATTAAATGTAAGTATTCCATACAAAACTATACATACAGCAGCTATTTCAAAAAGCAAAACATCCAGGTAAAAAGAAATCTTCTTGGGCAAACATTTCCTTCTGGCTGGAAGAAACAGAAGTTTCGCAGAGAACTGATCAGTAGACAGGAAAGTGTCCTAAACCTTTCCTAGATAAGACAGATGGGGTCCGTCGTCCTAGGATGGCTGCACAAGGCTGAAGGACATCGGCTATCTGGCAAAACAAGCCTAGTAAAACCCAGAAAGGTCAAGGGGGTGGGCAGATAAAAATGTGTTCAAGCCTGCAGAAAACTATGTAAATCAAGTAACTGAAAATGGGAGGCATTGGTGCTGGAGCCGCAGTACAGTGGTAGAGCGCTTGCTCTGCATACCTAAGACCCTGGGCTCAACCCCCCGTACCAAAAAATTGTTAAGAGAGAGTCAGGGAGGGGACAACAAGAAAATAGGAGATATCATGACAACAGTGGAAAGTTACCAAATAAATTGCCGGGTTGTATTAGGCGCTTGCTCCTCTTTGAGTCTTGCTTGAAGTTGACATCAGAGCTCGGTCAGTCCATGTCTACCTGGGGCCAGCACACTGGCAAATGCAGGAGAATTCCTCACATCAGACGTATCTCAGTGCTCGCCCCATGAGCCAAACATTCACCCACTCTGCCCAGCAGTTGACTTAACTGCTCCACTGGGAATGTGTGTGTGTGTGTGTGTGTGTGTGTGTG
>NW_022968522.1:0-705 GCF_012274545.1 Fukomys damarensis
CTATGATGAATGTGATCAATATGTATGACAAATATGTACTAATAAAAAATATAAAGTTAAAAAAAAAAACAAACTTGCTTAAGGTACTAACATACATGGGATAGCAACCTGATGCCCAGTTCTCTGACCTACCAATGGGGTTACCAACCAAGTGCTAAGAATAACCATGCACATTTAAGGAACCTTAATCACGTATTATATTATGTATTACTTTTTATCTATCTCAGCAGAATGAACTTGCTCATGCCAAAGTCCCAGAGCCAGAAATGATGGGACCTTTTGTACTCTTTCAATTAATTACTCAGGGTATACATGTGCGTACTGGTCTGTATTCTAAGGTAGTAACAGTATGATTTCCAAACCGTGACAGGATGAACTTTTGGATAGTAACGATACAAACTTTTTTTTTTTTTTTTTGTACCGGGGATCGAACTCGGGTCCTTGCACTTGTAAGGCAGGCGGCAGAACCACTGAGCTAAATGCCCGGCCCGAAAAGTTGTTACTTTTTAAAATATATTTTTATTTAAAATTAGGAAATGACTACTTCAGAGATTATTATGGCCTAGGATAAACACATTACTACAGCTAACTTCACAAGGTTGTCGCGAGAAGCAGATCTCCCGGTCCTCGGGAGCGCTGTGAGAACAATTAAGGAACAGAATTTCAAGGCACATCAAGCACAAGGGACCCCCATGGGGGGGTGGG
>NW_022968523.1:0-202 GCF_012274545.1 Fukomys damarensis
GAAATAACTTTTAGTAATATGACAATTTTTAGTTTATATTGTTTGACAGAAAAGAACTTCTATATAAAGAGATTATTTACCTATTCATTTTTTGTTTGACTTGGGTGTGGTGCCTCACGCAAAGTAACTGCCAGCCTCACCAGCCTAATGGGCAGGGGAGACGTGGACAGGGACAGTGGGACAGATGAGGAACCATCACAGG
>NW_022968524.1:0-376 GCF_012274545.1 Fukomys damarensis
CTATCAAGAAATCAAAGAATAACAAATGTTGGTGGGGTTGTGGGGAGAAAGAAGCCCTTTTCCTTTGTTGGTGGGAGTGCAGACTGGTACAATCACTATGGAAATCATTATGGAGATACCTCAAAGAGCTGGGACTAGAGGTTCCATTTGACCCTGCCATCCCTTTGCTGGGTATCTTTCCAAAAGAAATAAAAGAATCATATCACGGTAATGTATGAGCACCCATGTTTATAGCAGCACAGTTTGTAATAGCTAAAACTTGGAAACAGCCCATTTGCTCATCAATTGGAAACTGGATAAAGAAGACGTGGTTTCTCTATAAAATGGAACATTACTCAGCCATAAAGAATGAGAAATTAGAATCTTTTATAGGAAA
>NW_022968525.1:0-576 GCF_012274545.1 Fukomys damarensis
AATTTTATTAAAACCCATGTACAAAACTATAACTTTACCCAAATATTTCAATGATTTTTATATTTATGCATAAAAACTTCCAGGACATCTCTATCAATCTGAGAGATTTAATGTAACATTAATCCATTCAATAAATATACACAGATTCTAGATCCCAATGATACTTTTCTTCTCTGGGAATATGCACAATATCCTGGTATTTTGACTTTCTATTACAGTGCAACAAATGGCAGCACTTGTAGAGTCTTCCTCACATAACAGTATACCCCAGGCAGCTCTTGGGCAGTGCTTTCATTACCATTCTGGCTATCCCTCCCTAGGGCAGGAGTCATTTCTGCTTTGCATGAGTTATATGCACACATTTGTTTATTTGTTTTATGTCATCTCTTTCTGTACACTTTTTATTTAGAACACTGTATTCACATTTGATGATCCTTTTTTGGTAAGATCTAATAAGTTCTGTTAATTTCCTATAACTAATTTGTGCTTATCTGGGGAAAAATAAACTAGAACTTTGTACTATAATCTATAAAGGCCTTTATCATAAGTACAGAAGATATAAATATTTTTCTTCCC
>NW_022968526.1:0-362 GCF_012274545.1 Fukomys damarensis
GATACAATGCCTGGATTCAGAAAGAAGGGTGTAAACAACACTTTCAAATAGAGTGCAAGCCCAAATGAGCTGTATTCAATCCTGTAGGAGACAGGCTTCACATACCGGAAGTGCCGGCCTGCTCCTCTCAGCCATGTTAGGCAATCTGTGGTCAGCTACAGTCCCGGGTAGCACAGAGCATTTATGTGTTGGAAAATATCTTTTATGCACAATGGCATTTCCATGTATATCCGAACACAATTACCTTGTTTACCAGTTTATATGAATGAATGTGTATTACAGCAACGGAAGGTGTAGCATCATGAACTGAACAAACATGTGTCCTAAAGGAAAGAAAGGGAAAGGGAAACCCAAATTCAGGA
>NW_022968527.1:0-231 GCF_012274545.1 Fukomys damarensis
GCCAGGGCAATAGGAACTTGTGGATGTGAGGAAAGAAGGAGAGTTCGGTGGGCACGTGTTCCTCCAGGGGCTCAGTGGGCACAGTGGATTGCACAGTGGGCTTGTAGGGGTTAACACAGTGCTGCCTCATAGAAAACAGACTGGGAATTTGGAAGAGAGATAGAAGATATGGAGGGAGCTACCAGTGTGAGCTTGGTGGGCAGGCAAATAGTAGGGAAGGAGGAAGGGGCA
>NW_022968528.1:0-222 GCF_012274545.1 Fukomys damarensis
GAAAAATTTGGTACCTCATGGCTTGGATTCAAATCTCAGCTCTGTTATTTACCAGCTCTAGGGTAAAGGGAAGGAACCTCTCTGCTACCTGGGCTGTGGTGTTGCCGTGTGCACTGTTCACTAACAGTGCCTGGAATATGGCAGGTGATCAAGAAACAATGGCTCCCGATTGTTATGTCACATTCTGTAGCTGACTGGGGAACCTAAAGACTGTGGGCTCTG
>NW_022968529.1:0-377 GCF_012274545.1 Fukomys damarensis
GCTTGGTTCAGTTCTAGTATTTCATTGTTGATTTTTTACCTAGATGATCTATTTTTGATAGTGGGGTATTCAGAACCCCCACTACTATTGTATTAGTGGTTATTTTTTTCATGTTGCTTAATATTTGTTTTATATAGTTGGGGGCATTTATATTTGGTGCATATATGTTTATGATTTTCATTTCTTCCTCTTGAATTGTTCCCTGTACAAGGATGTAGTGGCCTTCTTTATCACTCTTAATCAGTTTTGGTTTGAAATTTGCTTTGTCTGGGAATAAGATTGCTACCCCTGCTTTTTTCTGTGCTCCTGTCACTTGGAGAATTGATTTCCATCCTTTCACTTTCAGTCTATGGGCTTCTTTTTGCACTAGGTGTGTT
>NW_022968530.1:0-2314 GCF_012274545.1 Fukomys damarensis
ATTGAGTACAAACATATACAGTCATCCTTTGTGCATTGTAGTTAAGAAAGTTGAGGATTTTCAAGGTAATTTAGCACAAGCCTGCTATTCTAAATCTCATATGCCATTTACTTCTGTAGATCAGTATTTTGGTTTTTACTGTACTTGATTATTTAGATACTCAACCAGAGTAAACTAAGGAAAAGTATTTGGTTATGTCT
Organism: Fukomys damarensis; assembly: GCF_012274545.1. Taxonomy (NCBI): domain Eukaryota; kingdom Metazoa; phylum Chordata; class Mammalia; order Rodentia; family Bathyergidae; genus Fukomys; species Fukomys damarensis. Next base: position 201 of record NW_022968530.1, read on the forward strand.
TTCGCATCTTTGGTTTCTATAAACAAAATAAGGAACTAAATCTCCTATGCCCCCTTTTTCTCTTAGCTTTCAGAATTGATATGAGAAATGAAGCACTATTAATACAACACAAACGACTAAGAGCACGAGAATAATGATTTAGCATAATTTAGCAGAAAGACTTGTTCTGAGGCTGGGGTGCATCCTGGCTTGGGCACAGTCCAATGCAGGGAATCTAGCACACCTACCTTGCTTAGAAAAAGGCCTCATCTTGAATTTTACTAAAGGCTTTAGGATTCAGCAGCTTCACTCTTCCCTTGGTCTCTGTTATTATTAATGCTTAATTTTAATGGGTGAAGGGAGGATTTTGATATGGGTGGCTTGCTTCTTCTTTTTGTTGTTGTTAAATGTAGCAACAAACAATCAAATCAAAAGAAGAAGAATACAAAGAAAATGGGTCTTGAATAAACAAAAAGGTCAGGACTCTAGTATTTAGTGCAATTTCCAGAGAACTATTAAATACACCGTGATTGGCAGATTTAACAGTACCTTCTGCTCTCTTTTGCCAGCAACTATGCAATTATTCCAGGTGTTGTAGTGGAATGACTCTATCAAATTTTATAGGATTAATCAGCATGTAAATGTTGGCAGGCTTCAGACTTGGATCTCAGCTTCAGGTGCAGATCTTAGAACAAATGGAAAGAAACACTTCTTGCTTTGTTTTTAAAAGGATTTATAAATTGGCCACATTACCTTTGCCCCAGATAGAGTTTACTTCGTGACATTTTAGTCAGAACAATTTCTTTTTAGAATGTACAAAAAAATCTGCATCTTAAATGGCAAAAGTGATCCCAGAATTTAAATAATACGTGAATATTAACATTCTATATTTCCTTCCTGAAATTTTGAGAGAATATTTCCAACATTATTTCTGTTCTTTATAACTTCATGATGTGTCATAATTGTAATAAAAAACACAAACAAGTTCTTTAGTACCGCTATCTGTCAAATCTTCCTTTAGAGGTGCCAAAGAAAGGCTCAAGGGGGATCTAGAACACTGTGTGATGCTCAGTGTCTATAACTATTTGGAATAAAGTCTTCCTTCATGAACTTCCAGTGGCCCCTAATTGCCTACAGCAGTGGTTTTCAATTATGTGGTCTGCCAAGAGCAATTTCATCATTCCCTGAGTAACAGTGGATCCCTACAGCAGGACCACATAGTGCATTTGGTGATGAGGCATGGAAGAGTGGAGGGAGGCAGTGATATTTTAAGAGGTTCTAGAAGTTTAAATATCCCCTTTGTCTTTTGGCTCTAGTTGAAAAGCATCATCCCTGAATACAAAGATCAAACATCTGCCTAAGGCTCTTCAATTCTTATTTAATCTATATATTGGATTAATATAATCCTCTTCTCTAAGAAAGTTAATTCCAAACAAAGAAATTACTCAACTATACAGTTATTCCTGCTCCCAATACATTTCCTTTGGTTTGCTTTCCATAACAGACTGGTTCAATCTCATCCTCTAAGAATTTTCCTAACTTCCCCAAAATGCTGCAGCCTCTTTGTATAGTCCATATTTAATCCCTCAGTAGATCATCAACACTGGCAGATCCAGGACTCCATCAAAATGGATGTTAAATATTCTGTGAAATGTCTCTTCCATTGTCTTATTTCTATTGTTTTCAATGTTCTTAATCATATAGTATTTGAGAGACCACCAATTTCACCATTTTGGAAGAAATTGTACATGACACTTTTGGTCCAACTCTCAATTAACTTTGCAGGTGAGATTAAGTGGTAAAATGACTACCTCAGTCCACCTTGGGCAATTGTTCTTTTTCAAATGATGATTTCTATTTTGTTAATGATTATCTGAAATTTCAGCAAATTTATCAAATAAACCAGGCTCTTATATATCCAGTATTAGTCATTAGGATAAATCATTCAGAAATTAATTCTAAAAACATTTATTTTGTTGATGTACTATGCTATATAAAATATGCTAATTAATAATAAGAGTTTCTACCTTGAAGAAGAAACTAGTAGGTGAAGTTACAAGTAAATTTAGATATCATTAAATTCTTTTATTCTCTGGGGACAAGGAGGCTAATATGTTTTCAAAAAAGAAAAAAAA
>NW_022968531.1:0-1510 GCF_012274545.1 Fukomys damarensis
GCCCCAGGCCTGGACTCTGGACTAGTGGCAGTGGGGACTGGGTCCACAGGCTCCTGGCAGCGCCGCCACCCACCAGCAGCTCTCAGGCACTCGAGCCAGGAGCTGTAGCTGGGCTGGGGCTACACGCTAAGGGCTCCAGCCTAGATGTCAGGGAAGTTCTGCCTGCCTGATCCCACCAAGCATAGCCCTAGTGTGGCGGTGGGGGCTTCTGTCTGCCATGGGTCCACTAGGGTATGGGTGCAGGACCTGCTCTACGGCTGCTCTGTCCACATGAAACCCTCGCCTCTGCACAATGCTGCACTGAAGGTTGAGTTCAACATGAATTTTGAAGGGACACAAACTTTCAAACCATTATACTTATCATCTATGCCCTCTTTTTTTTTTTGTACCAGGGATCAAACTTGCCTTGCCCTTGTGAGGTAGGCAGCGGAACCACTGCTAAATCCCTGACACCCCCTGTGCCCTTTATTTTTTACTTTCTGTGGTACTAGGGAGAGTTTGCACTACATGACATCCTTGGCCCTCTTAAAATTCTGAGATAAGGATTTGCTAATTTGTTAAGTTGCTCATACTCGGCTCAAACTTGGGATCCTCTTGCTTCAGCCTCCCAGAGGGCTGCGATCATATGCATGTGTTCTGTCTCTAAAATCAATTTCTAATTCTTTGGAATATAAGATTCAAATCTACGCAGTAGTGAAAAATGCATGTCTGCCTTTGTCCATTCGGACTACGGTAACAAAATTCCTCTGGGTAATTCACAAATAATAGAAATATACAGCCAGCAGTTCTGCAGATGGGACAGTCCAAGATAGAGGAGCCAGCAGACAGATTCTGTGTCTGGTTCACAGAGGTTCCCTACAGCCCTGTCCTCACATGATAGGAGGACAGACAAGTTCCCTCGGGACTCCTTGTAGGGGCCCTAATTCTAGTCAAGAGAGTGGAGTCGCTCACCAGGGAGCAACTACCTCTCAGTATTGTCACCATGAGGATTAGGTGGGGGGCATAAATGATATCATTTATGTTTTAGTGAGATTTACATTATACATAGTTTTGCTTGGTTGGTTTTGTTTTGTTTTTGAGGGAGGTCTCGCGATGTAGCCCAGGCCAGCCTTGAACTTGCTATGTAACATAGACTGGCCTCAGACTCATAATCCTCCTGCCTCAGCCTCCTGATTGCTGGGATTATAGGTTTGCAACACTACATCTGGCTTGGTTTTTTTTTTTTAATTTCATTTGTTTGTTTGTTTGTTTGAGCTAGGGATTAAACCAAGGGTCTAGAATATATACCATCAAGCTATATCCACAGCCGGGATTTGCTATTAGAAAAGTCTGTGAAAGTGCGTACCTAGAATCCCAGCACTCTGGGAATAGGCTGAGGCCCAGACAGAGCATATCAGTGACTTAGACTCTGTTTCAAAATGAAAAAGTTTTTTTAAAAAAAGCAATGGGGATACAGCTCAGTGTGAAGGCCTGCATTCAACCCTCGGTACCTCAAAAAGAAAGAAGAAAG
>NW_022968532.1:0-257 GCF_012274545.1 Fukomys damarensis
ATTTTACCAGCTGCTCCTCGGACAAAGGACTATTATCTAGAATATATAAAGAACTAAAAAAAAAATCAGTCCCCGACCCCCAATTTAAAGACCCGATTCAAAAATGGGCATCGGGGGCCAGGGATTTGGCTCAGTGATTCCACCGCCTGCTTCACAAGCACAAGGGCCCGAGTTCAATTCCCCCAAGTACCCCCAAAAAAAAAACCAAAAAGATGGGCATCAGAAATGAACAGACATTTCTCAAAGAAAAAAAAAGC
>NW_022968533.1:0-211 GCF_012274545.1 Fukomys damarensis
GTAAGTCTGTGTTTTTGAGAACTATTGGTAATAAAGAACATATCTTATTTATGCAGCCCTTCAACTATTAATAGGACAAAAATAAAAAAGTATAAATCTGTTTCTGTGGATTTTTTTGTTCTGGACATGTAGTAGTGTTATCAGTAACATCAGTTATTTTCACTACTGTAATTTAATTCACTTCTTTAATTCCTTTTTTCAAGCTAAATAT
>NW_022968534.1:0-298 GCF_012274545.1 Fukomys damarensis
TGTTTGGCAAAGAATGCCCAAATCCCTTCCTTACATTCAGGCCTTGTTATTGGATCCCCAAGTGGAAGAAGGTGATCACATGTGCCTTTCTAAATCCTCCTTTCACAGCCCATATTTCTTAAAGACAAGTCCTGAGTCTGATTTTTTTTTTCTTTTTTCGTACCAGGGCTCCAACTGGGGACCTTGTGCTTGTCTGAGTCTGATGTCTTTCATGACCCTTCTGTTGGCCTCTCTCGGGCCCCTGTCCAACCCTGAAGTTAAAAGAAACATTGTCTTTAGTAAGCAATACAATTTAAAG
>NW_022968535.1:0-203 GCF_012274545.1 Fukomys damarensis
TGATATGCTCTGCACTTGAAATACATAAAGTTGAGTAGATGCCAAGTGTCCTCACTACAAAAATAAGTAGGCGAAATAATTCATTTTTATAAAGCTAGATTTGACCCACTCCACAATGTGTATACACTTTAAAGCATCATGCTGTACACAACAAATGCATAACATTTCATGTGGAAATCAAAAGTATTTGACAGTCTATTTTA
>NW_022968536.1:0-244 GCF_012274545.1 Fukomys damarensis
CAGGCCTCGGGCAGGACAGGACCTGCGGGGCAGCAGAGCGGACTTTTTAGCAGTAAGAAGCAGGAGGCAGACTTTTCAGTGCACTGTTCCCAGAAAGCACTCACTCCAACCAGCCTAAAACAGAAAGCTCTCCAACAAGATGAGCTCTCCTTTCAAACAGGTGGCACCTAATACAGGGGAGTGGGTTCATCCTAGAGGGAGCGAACAGTCTGAAGATGAGCCCAGCAGGAAGGCACCACCGCTC
>NW_022968537.1:0-207 GCF_012274545.1 Fukomys damarensis
GTTTGAAGAGTAAAGGCAGTAGTTCTTCTGTAAATGTCTTGTAAAATTCAGCAGTGAATCCATGAGGGTCTGGGCTTTTCTTTGTTGGTAAATTCTTAATTACATTTTCAATTTCACTGACTGTAATTGGGGTGTTTGAAATGTTTTTTATCTTCTTTGTTCAACTTTGGTAATTCATAAATATCTAAAAATCTGTCCATTTCTTCT
>NW_022968538.1:0-228 GCF_012274545.1 Fukomys damarensis
TAGCTCTTAAGAGTTTCCTTACTGTGAACATTTTTCCAATGTCACCTTCTCTGGGATGTGTTACAGTAATCTTCACTAAGACCTTCCTTATTTATGACAAAAAAGTAAGTATGCCTTCCCTTCCTCTAGCTATATGTCAAGGATCTTTGGAATCGCAGCAGGGTTAGCATTCCCAGCCATTTTTCTATAATTTCATTTGTATTTGATTTGAAATTTACTTCCAGCTTT
>NW_022968539.1:0-220 GCF_012274545.1 Fukomys damarensis
AAATGTCCCTATTCCCCTATCTTTTATCCACTTTTATTTCTAACCCAGCAATTTTAGAGATTGTTTCTAGTTTACTTTTAGTTTTGAAAGAGCTGATTATAAACTAAACAAATTTATTTCAGAAAAAAAAATCCAAAACAAGATAACAGTAAAAAACAAATCAAAGCAAACTTTACTATCCCACTGATGGCTGCCAACCTCCTATAGCTCATCAAAAATT
>NW_022968540.1:0-339 GCF_012274545.1 Fukomys damarensis
GCAGCCATAGAAATCACTGTGGCTGCCCATTTCCTTTTAAATTTGTGAAGTACCAAGTTTGGTGTTAGAGTGGAGACAAATAACAGTTTTTTTCTTTTCCTGAGTTTACCACAGGACCAAGCTATGAGGAAATAAACAGAAAGTAGTACTTTCTTTTTTTAAAAGAATCCATAATCAATTTAAAACTTTTTTTCAATTTATTGATTTAGTTTTTGCTTGTTTTGTTATTTTGGAGATGAATCCAGGTCCTTTGCTCTGAACTGTATCCCCCATCTCTTTTTTACTTTTAATTTTGAGACAGTGTCTCCCTAAGTCATTAAGGTACCCAGGCCAAGCTTG
>NW_022968541.1:0-298 GCF_012274545.1 Fukomys damarensis
CCTCCTCATTTACAAACACTTTATTTCCATTTTTTCATTTTCTCATATTTTTTTCTTTTCCCTATTACCGCTCCCCTACTCTTCCCACTTTCCCTACACCTTTAGCCCTTTTCTTCCTATTTAACATTGTCAATTATCTCATTAGGATCTTATGTACTATTATAGTTTTTCACACCAGAGTCTCATTCTTTTTTAAATTCTGTAATTTTTACATCACATATTTGGAAACTTTGGTTTTTTTGTTTGTTTGTTTTTTGTGGGACCAGGGATCAAACTTAGGACCTTGCACTTGCAAAGC
>NW_022968542.1:0-211 GCF_012274545.1 Fukomys damarensis
TACAGTTTGCAACTGAGAGACCTGCACTCATACAGCTGGCATGCAGTGATACATTTAGTACCTATTTGACTCATTGTGAGAACCAGCTGGTGTTGTCCTCCTTGCAGGGCAATTTTGAGTTGCAGACCAGCATGATGCGAGTTCTCTCTCATCCCAGGCTTCATCAAATAGACTGACCAGGAACAATTATTCATGCAGAATACTCGTGCTC
>NW_022968543.1:0-222 GCF_012274545.1 Fukomys damarensis
TTCCTTTTCTCTCTGCTAAAACCCAAGCAGCTTGTTGGTAGTTTACCCCCCTGGGTAGCAAACTGAATAAGTGGTCTTGGTTTATTCTCATGTAGATGCTCTTTGTTTTTTACTTCCACAATAGATTCTGCAGTCACCAGAAGCCATAACAAGCTAAATATCTTTATTAGTCAGCTTCCTATCACAATAACAAGATACTGGACATAGTAAAATAACAAATAG
>NW_022968544.1:0-1015 GCF_012274545.1 Fukomys damarensis
CTCCAAATGGACTTTGCAAACAAAACCAGCATAATGGCTTCTCTTTTGACATAGTTTGTCTCTGAAACTTGGATGTCTTGATGGTCTATCTTAAGCAAAGCAAAAGGGTACCCATAAAGAATACCACAAAGAATCATTGCTAACAGAAATAATTATCTTCTAAATGACCTATTTGAAAGTTAATATATTCTACAGCGAGGTTGAAAGAACTGCTCAGCTGAGGCCTCTTCGGCTCTCACCCGACCCCTGGCAATGTCTCTCTGATGTCTGGCCTCACCTTTGGCCCACGCCATCCACCCTCTTCTTTCCCATGCCCATTTTTCATGCTGCTTAGCGTACGGGCTGTTAATCTAGGTCCATCATAGAATCCAGTGGCCCTTAAAGTTGGATAAGATTCTCTTTATTTTTGCCAACCTTTAATTGAAATTTCAATGTTATATGCAGTGGCTGTGACCTTGTCAGCAAACAAAATTACACACACATCTTCATATCCTATTTGAGTTGCAGCTCACGTCTCCAAATTCATTTATGCTCACCATCTTTCAAAAATTATGAGAGTCATTATACTGCTGCTAGACCTTATTTAATGCATTAATAAAAAACACATATATTGCTGTATCACAATTTTTTATTTTGATAACTATTTCAATAGAATTGATGTCAAAATTCTATGTATCTGTGCTTTTTTATTGTGTGTGTATTGTTTTATTTTAAATTTTTGGGGGGAGGGTGGAACTGGGGATTGACCTCAGGACCTTGTGCTTATGAAGCAGGTGGTGGAGCCACTGAGCTAAATCCCTTGCCCTTGTTTTTGAATTTTGAGAGGGGATCCATAGGCTTTCCCAGACTGCCAGCAAGGTCCATGGTATGTACACAAGAGTTAAAAGCCTCTGTTCTAGGAGGATCTTTCTAAAGGAACATTCTCATTCTGTTTTTCCCTAAGGTAAGTTCCCTCAGTTGCCCCAGGAATGCTCCAATCAAGGCACAAACCCCTTGTGATTCCTGGAGGGCCTTC
>NW_022968545.1:0-205 GCF_012274545.1 Fukomys damarensis
TAGGGCTGGGGATTTAGCTCAGTGGTTCCAACACCTGCTTCACAAGCACAAGGTCCTGAGTTCAATCTCTGATACCAAAAAAAAAGAATTTCCATCTAATGAATACAAAAGCTTAATCTGCTCCCATGGGAGGTGAGGGGGAAGAAAGAGCTTGGAAAACACATATTAATCTCAAAGTTATTCTTAAAAAAAAAACAAACAATTT
>NW_022968546.1:0-202 GCF_012274545.1 Fukomys damarensis
AAAAAGAGAGATCATAAAATATAATAACTAGGAATAACTTCAAACAATTACAAGGAAGTTCTAGATCTATATAAAGACACTTATTCAAGCGTACCAAGAGGACATATTGATATAAGACAAGCACATTTAAAGTAAAATGTTGTGCCTAGAAAGGCTAAATAGTCCATATGGTTTCTTAATGAAAACCTGTCATTTCAATTTA
>NW_022968547.1:0-444 GCF_012274545.1 Fukomys damarensis
CTGATGAGTTAATTGCTGCAAGGGCTGTTAGGAGGTGGGGCCTCGTTGAAAGAAAGTGGGTCCGGGGTGTGTGACCTTGGAGACCATATGTGGTCCTTGACCTCTTCCTTTCTCCTTTTCCAACCTGCTCTGCTTCTCAGCTGCTGTGAGTTGTGAATCCTTTCTCCATCATGCTTTTCTATCACATCTTTGCCTTGGATCCAGGTGACCATGGACTAAAGGCTCTGACACCGTGAGCCAAAATAAAGCTTTCCTTCTTTAAGGTATGGGTGTTAAGTATCTTGTCCTAGCAATGGGAAAATTGGCCAGTTCAGTTCCTTTCAGATTTTGTCCATAGGGATCACTCAGCGATTGTCTATGATAGGCTTGGCCTTCCTTTGGAGCCACAGTAACTGTGGCACATGAAAGAGAGAAGTGGCCTTAGGTGACTCAATGTGTCTGGCC
>NW_022968548.1:0-238 GCF_012274545.1 Fukomys damarensis
TGTAACTCATTAAATGGTCTGGTGAGAACTTCTCACTCTGTGGATACCCTGAATTTCATTATGTACCCCCCGCAAAAGGCTAAAAACCTTATCACAGTTATATGAAATCGTGCACTCACTGTTTTATTCTCAGAGTACAGAGCCCCACACATACAGTGACTATGCAGATGAGTAGATGGACTCAGAGATGGATGCTACTGTCCAGCAGTGCTGGTGAACGTGTCTGGTGACCGCGCCC
>NW_022968549.1:0-353 GCF_012274545.1 Fukomys damarensis
TATTTGATGTGTAGGGGAAGGGCTTTCTTATTCAGTTCCTATGCCCTGCATCTTTGTTCAGGATGGCAGTCAGGGACAAAGGTGTGCTCAGTGTGTGGCCAAATCATCTTCCTGGGAGTCCTGCCTATAAGCTGTACCAAGGGCAGACTTGCTGTGTGCTTACCACTACTCGCCAGACCTTTGTAAGACTGTTCTATGAGGTAAGCATTTTACCATGCCTATGGATGCTAAAACCATCCACAAGGTGGTGCGCAGCCCCATGGCAAGAGCACAGTTGTTTGACCAGTCCCCAGAGGACTGCTACATAGCTGGCAGTGTGATGATATAAGGTTTGCATTGCTAACCACTCCATA
>NW_022968550.1:0-224 GCF_012274545.1 Fukomys damarensis
ATTTTCTCCCTTGAAGTCACCCTCACTGGGCAGTGAAGAGAGGCACGTTGGGTGAAACACTAACGTCAGTAGTAAAATGAGCTCAAAATTCCCAAGTCCTTCCATCTTTAATACGCCAGAAGCAGAGTGAGGACAACAAGCCAGTGTCAGACACGTGAATTTCTCTCTCTCTCTCTCTCTCTCTCAATCTCAGCCCTCCGGCCAGCCATGAACTGTAAGAAGAT
>NW_022968551.1:0-308 GCF_012274545.1 Fukomys damarensis
AATCTTACTGAGACTATGGACTCAATCTTGAGTGAAGGACTGTAGAGAGACCACGTATCTTGGTATTATCTGCGAGGGTCATGTTTCCTGTTTCAGGTCACTAAATTCCCAGTCTGCCTTGGGGAATGGATACCCTAAAATTCGAGTGATCGAAGGGGTTCAGAGTTTTGGAATGGATGGGAAAGTACAAGTACAGACTGACACGTACAGATAAGAGTGAGCCTGGGGTATTAAGGGAGAATATATCAAAGAATTCAGTGGGGCTGTAGGGAGGGTTGAAGGTGGTGAAAAGGAAGAAGGAAAAGTGA
>NW_022968552.1:0-216 GCF_012274545.1 Fukomys damarensis
CATCTGTATGCGTGCTTCTGTCTAAACAGCAGACTTGGAATTAAAGCAATGAGAGATCCCTGGGGATAGGGACTATTATCAAGTATATATTAGAATGTTCCAAATTTTTCAACTTGTAAAAAATGTTGCTGTTGTCTGGGTAACAAACAATTTTAAAGGAACAGAAGAAAATTCCTAGAAATAAGGGCATCTACCTTTAGAAAATTAGTACAAAAT
>NW_022968553.1:0-209 GCF_012274545.1 Fukomys damarensis
AATGTCTTTATTTTAACTGAAAAATTCACATGAATTTACATTTTTATGTCTAGTCAAAGTATGGAAAAAGAAGTATTAATGACTGAATTGTGCAAAAAATTAATATAATCAAAATTTTTTCTCAGCACCAATTCAACTTGAAAGAGTATCAACTGAGGCAAATGTAACTTTATAAAACAATGATGAACCTGAAGGGGGACAGAATAAAT
>NW_022968554.1:0-202 GCF_012274545.1 Fukomys damarensis
CATGTTTTTAAGGTTTATGCATTTAGTACCATGAATCTATATGTACTTCATTTGTTTTTTTATGGCTATATTTCATTGTGTGGGTATATCAAGTACTTAAAAATGAATGTGAGTGCTGGGCGTGGTGGCACATGCCTGTAATCCCAGCACTTGGGAGGCTGAGGCAGGTGGATGGCTGAGTTCTAGACCAGCCTGAGCTACA
>NW_022968555.1:0-278 GCF_012274545.1 Fukomys damarensis
TGCCCACAGCAGGGAGACTGTCCCCAAGCCAGAGGAAAAGCATCGTGCTTGCGAAGGCCAGTCAGACACAGCCCTAGTTCACACAGGTGTGACTTTCATACATAAAACTTTCTGACTGGTTCTGTATACAGGGCACACCCACGAACAGAAACAGTAATGCAGAGGTCTGCAGCATCATGGAATAATATGCACTGAGCGTGAACTTGCCCCCGCCATGACCCAGGGCCAAGAAGTTAATTGGAAACCCTTGCATTGAATCTGCCCTCCTCCCTGAATCA
>NW_022968556.1:0-399 GCF_012274545.1 Fukomys damarensis
CCATGACAAGTGTAAGCAAAGTATCTTCTTTGATTGAGAAAAATGGAACTCAAGGGTCATTCGTAAATCTCCGTGTGATCTTGGGGACAAAACATAATATCTCCTCCAAGAATACCATTCTCATCACCCTGAGTGCCACAGTCAGCAAGGCTGTGAAGTGATGAGAGTTCAAACCTGGCAAGAGGTGGGGTTACCACGGCATGGTCAGAAATCTATGCAAGAGGCCATAGGCAGGCAGAGTGGCATTGTCCTGTGTCCTCCCCTGATGCCCACACAAGTAGGACCCAGAGAACAGACTGGGGCAGGTCCTCATCGCATCTTTAACTGCACACTTTCTTTGATGCTATCTTTTCTTTTAAGGTAACCTTTTAACACAAAGTGGCTTTTCAAAGATGGGAT
>NW_022968557.1:0-235 GCF_012274545.1 Fukomys damarensis
TAGAATTGCAATTAATTAAAAGTTTGAACGTGTGTGTTAAATAATTGCTGATCCATGATCTTGCTCCATTGATTTGGTTTTCCACTTGTCTGTACATTTCTCTAGACTCACTAGACAGGGGAAACACAGTTCAGGATGAAGTTAGGCCAGGCCAGGAATCAAGCAAAAGGACTATACCAGTCATCAGCCCTGGGAGAACTTGCCCCTGGGAAGGCACTCACATATTTTGGAACAT
>NW_022968558.1:0-200 GCF_012274545.1 Fukomys damarensis
AAAACAATAGATGAGTTCAGGGCTATGATAGAAGCCATGAATTCTCAGCATAGGAAAGCAATGAAAACTATGAAGGCCCAACATAAGAAAGGAATGGAATCCATGAAACAGATTCAAACAGATATCCAGGAGATTAAGAACTCTATTAAAAGTATATATAGCAGACTAAACCAATCTGAAGACAGAATATCAGATATAGA
>NW_022968559.1:0-513 GCF_012274545.1 Fukomys damarensis
TGTGCCCAGTTCTCAGTCTTATCGGGGGGCGCTCTGAAAACCCGCTTTCCCAGGCAATGTCTACACGGCACGGACCTTTTTTGACCCAGCAATGCCAATGCCACCTCCAGGACTCTGGCTTATAGTTAGTCCCGTGCATGTGCACAGTAACATCTTTAATGATATCCACCCCTGCACGGAAGAATGGAGCAGCCCAGGTGCCCCAGGCTGAGCGTTCTGCTCAGTGCAGAACGACAAGCAGCTGTTGGAAAGGGGGCAGCTCCATGCCCCAGGAACACGTGCAGGGAAGCATCTGAGCCTACGTGTGCGTGTGCACTGAAAGTCCCTGGCAATGGTAGTTATTTGGGGAGGGGACTGGGGACCCTGGGGTAGGAGGACAATGTGGCCTCAAACATCTCATACAGTTTTTTTGTTTTTCGGTGGCACTGGGGATTGAAACTTTGCACTGAGCTACAGCTACAGCCCTCTACATTTTTTCTAAGAAAAAAATCTTGCTAAATTGTGAGTCTGAAC
>NW_022968560.1:0-451 GCF_012274545.1 Fukomys damarensis
GAAGATAGCCTTGTCTGATTGCACACAGTTCCCACAGAAGTAGGAGTCCAGATCAGAGAGAGCCGCGTAGGGCTCTTTAGTGATCTGCGAATGTCACAGTGAGAAGCCCCAGTTAATGTGATAGACAACAGGGATCCCCGAATTTTTATAATGGGAGAAGTGAAAAATGAAAAAAAAAGAAAAACTACTCTCATAAAATTGATCTTATGTAATGGGTCGAACAAGGAGTTGACATGTATGACGTAAGGACCAGCCCCACAGGGTTCCCTGAGACCACAGCCTCCCAGCTTTACCTTAGAGCACAAAGATGGGAAGAAAGACTGATGGATGCAGTCTGTGACAGTCTATCACTTAAAGAGGAAAAATACCCCAAGAACACGACTTTGAGCCCCCCACTCTAACTGGGGAATCGCCAAACAAAAATATTAAATGACATCTAGAAACCAGTGGG
>NW_022968561.1:0-288 GCF_012274545.1 Fukomys damarensis
TTGAAATTACTGAAATTAAAAAACTCAGACTTAATAAACAAATTCAATTTCTTTTAAAATAAACTGAGGCAAAGTCAGCCAAAAACTACTAAAACACAAACAATCCCCCAAAACCCCAACTTCATCAGAGTAATTTTTCATGTATCTGAAAAGACAGACTCCTTTTTCATTTTCTATCAGCTTTATCTTATGTTAAATGATCAATGACTACTTGTAGAGTCTTATATTATGTGTGAAAGTTTCCATTTCTTTTCTTTCTGTAGAATTCTCACAGTTCCCTACTGAATA
>NW_022968562.1:0-265 GCF_012274545.1 Fukomys damarensis
TCCAACAACCCCACTTTGAGGTGAATGTCCAAAAGAACTGAAGCAGGAACTTGGAGACATATTTGGCACAGCAGCATGATTTGGTAGCCTGAAGGTGGGGCCCAAGTGGTCAGTGGGGAATGCACAGATACATGCAATGGGTTATTACACAGCCTACCCCATGAGGAACACCCCCTGGTAGTTACAACATGGGTGATAGTGTGCTAAGCGAAATAAGCCAGTCACCAAAAGACACATGCTGTCTTACCCTCCTTAAATGAGGTAT
>NW_022968563.1:0-680 GCF_012274545.1 Fukomys damarensis
GTGTTCATGATCCTCTGGATTTCTTTTGGATCTGTTGTGACTTTGCCTTTTTCATTCCTGATTACATGGATCTGAGCCTGTTCTTTCCTTTTTTTGATAAGATTGGCTAAGGGTTTGTCAATTTTATTTATTCTTTCAAAAAACCAGCTCTTTGTTTCGTTTATTTTTTGTATCATTTTTTAAATTTCAATTGCATTGATTTCTGCTCGGATCTTTATAATTTCCTCTCTTGTTTGAGCTTTGTGTTTTTCTTGCTCTTGTTTTTCTAGGAGTCTAAGTTTCATCATTAAGTTGTTTATTTGAGCCCACTCTGTTTTCCTAGTGTGGGCATTCAATGTTATGAATTGTCCACGTAGAACTGCTTTCATTGTGTCCCAAAGATTCCTGTATGTTGTATTGGCATTCTCATTTATTTGTAAAAACTGTCTAATTTCTTCTTTAATTTCCTCTGTAATCCATTGATTGTTTAGGAGAGTGTTGTTCAGTTTCCATGTGCTTGTGAAGTTTCTATAGTTTCTTGTGCTATTGATGTCTAGTTTGATTGCACTATGATCTGATAATAAACAGATACAGGGGATGACATCAATTCTTTTGCATTTATTTAGACCTGTCTGTGTGCCAGTATGTGGTCTATCTTGGAGAATGATCCATGTGCAGCTGAAAAGAATGTATATTCTGAT
>NW_022968564.1:0-1517 GCF_012274545.1 Fukomys damarensis
TTTTTTTTCTCAGAAGAATTAGAAACTGTGAGGCAAATGGTACCTCAGCCACCGCAAACTCCATTATAATATTAATATTAGGAGAAGAAGCTCAGTAAAAGGAAATGGTTCACTGAAATAGGAGCATGAGGCCTCCTCAAACCCATCCTTTTGACTTCCATCCTTCGCTTTCTTACCTTTCACAGATTATCTCGCCGTGCTTTGATCCCTTCTTTTTCAAATAATGGCTTTAGATTGATAGCAGTTTTGAGCTTTTTTCAGATCATTCACCCACCAAGAATCTATAATTATCATGAATCCATTGCCTTCTCTGAATTTTGCTGTGGCCAGCTGGTGTATATCAGATGCTCAAGTGCTAAGTAAATAAATGACTTGCCAACTAATGCATGCCATTGGTCTTTGCACTCGCCCTTACAGAAGGCATACACTCTAAATGTTGTGTCCTGAGGCTTCCGGATTTCAGCTAATTGGGCCTCTGGTTAAAAAGTGAAAGTGTACAGATACTCTTCGAGCTTCACTTGTTTTGGAATTAGTAAAGGTCCTGTTAATGTGATGTCATATAAATGATATCAAAGAAGACACAAATAAATTAAAATGAGTCTCATGCTGTGAACTAGAAAACTTTCTGTCATTAAAATGTCCCTATCGTGCCAAATGAACATTATGACCCTAACCTGATCCAGTTTCCATAACACCCAAGTGGATTCATTGCAGAGAAAGAAGAGAAAATACCTGAAAATTCATGCAGAATTTTAATGAACCTCAAATAGCCAAAATAATATTGAAAAAGGAGAGCAAACTGGGGTCGTCTGGCTTTCTTATTTCAAGACAACCTAGGAAACAACACTCATGGAAACAGTGTATCATTAGCATAAAGACAGATATATATAAACCAATGGGACAAATAGAGTATAAATATAAATTCTTGAATATATAGACAACTGATTTTTGAGAAAGTTGCCAAGATTACATAACATAAAAAGGACCATTTCCTCCACAAATCTGTTAGAAAAAGTATATATTCATGTTGAAAATTATGATGTTGGACCAGATACAAAGATTTACCCAACATGGACCAAACACTTAAATATAAGATGTGAAACCATTACATCCCTAGAAGAAAGCACAGCATGAAATCTTCAGGACCCTGGAGTTGGCACTGATTTTGTAGATACGACACCAAAAGCAAAGGTGGATAAACTGAGCTATATCAAACTGAAAAACATATGTTTATCAAAGGAAATAAGCAATAGAATAAAAAGCAACCTGTAGAACAGCAGAAAAATTTGTAAGTCTTATATCTACTAAAGTGGTCAATACACAGAATGTATAAAGAACTCAAAGTAACAAGTCATGTTTTAAAAAGGAACCAACACTTGAATCATCAGTTCTCCAAAGAAGACATACATGTCACCAAAGCATGGTCAACATCACTAATCCTACTAGAAATTAAATAAAAACCACAATAATGTGTCATTTCACATGCATTGGGATGGTTATTATCAAAACAACAGCAA
>NW_022968565.1:0-246 GCF_012274545.1 Fukomys damarensis
GCAGATAGTGAATGATGATCTCTATATCAGTAGTGTATGTTTACAGGGAATATGTGAAATCAGACCAGCTGGTGTAAGCTGATAAAAATAGCAATAGTAAGAAATAAAGCATATGATAGACAAAACAAAAAAATGCTTTCCAATTATAATTTTTGATGAACCTGATAGCACATGACTCTGATATTAGTACTTGAGGAGGCTAAGGCAGGAGATTGAAAGTTTGAGCCCAGACTGGGCAACTTAGCA
>NW_022968566.1:0-205 GCF_012274545.1 Fukomys damarensis
TAGGAAAGGCAAAACTGTAAAAAACAGTACAAAGATCAGTAGTGACCAGCATCTGGGGAGAGGCTATTAGATGGAGAAGGGGTGAGTACATGAAGCATACAGTATCTTTAGCACCGTGAAATCATTCTCTATAATACTTGTGATTGATGAATTCACGTCATTATATATTTGTCCAAACTCAACAAACTACTGTGGTGTGAGAAAC
>NW_022968567.1:0-230 GCF_012274545.1 Fukomys damarensis
AAAGAGCAAAATGAAGTACTTTTAAAATCAGATTTCTCCAGTATCTACAATGCTTTGTGTTACATATTCTTTTTCACACATTGTTCAGTTGTTTTATGTATACCGACATTCACCACAAAGCTGTGATGTAGGGTTGCAGAGACGCAGGCTCGGTTAATTTCTCGGTGTTTCCTTGAGAGCAGCCCAACAGCTCGGGGCTCTGCCCGGACCTCACGTTCAGCAGCGCTTCC
>NW_022968568.1:0-257 GCF_012274545.1 Fukomys damarensis
TTTTTTTTTAAAAGAGGAGCTTAGAAAAATGATGGAACCTATGAATACTCAACATAGGAAAGAGAATAGATTCCATGAAACAATTTAAAAAAGATATCCAGGAGATTCTAAGCTCTATTGAATGTATGTATACACAGCAGAGGGAACCAGTATGAGGACAGAATATCAGATCTAGAAGACAGCTTTGTAGTTACCAAAGATGGAAAGAAAGAGATCTTAAAAATAGCAAAAGCCAATCAATCCAATAGCTGCTAGGT
>NW_022968569.1:0-607 GCF_012274545.1 Fukomys damarensis
ACTCACCTTGGAGTCACCTAGCAGCGAAAAGGGGTGCTGCCACATTCACCAACGGAGTCTCTCACCCCCGGATGAGGGTGTCGTCTCTTCAGGCGATTCACTCCCTGGGTTGTCAGCACACTGGAAACTGTCACCGGGTGCAGGTGACACAGTCACATGGGGTGTTATTCTTGTAAATGCGTTTTCTCAAATGAAAGTATCAAGCTGTCATAATTAAAAGGGGACATTTCTAATGAATAAGTTCTAACTGTTAACTGTTTTGAGTCTGAGAGAGTAGATTCCATCTTTTCCCCAAGTATGTGCACAGTCAAGAGCTATGCTGGTCCCCATCCTGCCTCGCAAGTGCAAGGTCCTGAGTTTGATCCCTGGTACCAGGGGGAAAAAAAAAAAAGAGAGAGTACTGCTTTTTGGAATCAAGATAAACATGAGACAGTAGTTTTTAAACCATAAAATCTGATTTGTTGATGTCAACTACACTTCAAAAACCCAGAATGAAGTGTGGCCTTCATAATTTTAGTAATTAAAAACTTTTCTGCAGGGCGTGGTGGCTTACATCTGTAATCCCAGCACTTGCGAGGCTGAGTCAAGAGGATTGCTTGAGTTTGAG
>NW_022968570.1:0-226 GCF_012274545.1 Fukomys damarensis
GAAAGGCTGATAGAAGCACAGAGCTTGGAACCTTAATCCTTCAATTATGTAGGAAGAAATTTGTTGCTCATCCAGGCTTCTCCAGGGCTAATGGTCTTCTAGTGGTTTCAGGAAACAATCTCTTCTGAAAACAGTGAGTGACTGATGTTTATATTGCTACTTTGGTCCATCTGATAACAGCATATAATCTGGGTGGATGGGTTACCATATTCCAGAGTCAACGACA
>NW_022968571.1:0-372 GCF_012274545.1 Fukomys damarensis
TTCATTCCATAGTACCAAAAAACAAACAAACAAAAACAGAAAACATATATTCTACACTTGATTTGTCATTTGAGAATTCACTGGGAGATGTTTTACATTCCTTTTCTGTAAGTAGTTTTAAGACACACCTATATTTGTAAACTAAATAAGAATATTGATAGTAAAGTATGAAAATGATAAGAATTGAAAATAATTGTGTTGAACCAGAAAATTGAACATTCAGCAAAACTACATATTGTTTTACTAAGAACTGAGTGAAGTAGATGAAAAACCACTTATGAAAACATATTCAGATTAGAATTCATTAGAACGTTTACCATTGAAAGTAAGAGAGTAATGGAATGTGCTTTTCACTAGTCATGATAGATGGAG
>NW_022968572.1:0-223 GCF_012274545.1 Fukomys damarensis
GTTAAAATTTACCTTCAAATCTGTTAGCAATTCAAGAATTTGTCGTCTGGAATATTGTCTGATGATGTTTTTATTTTAGAAAATGACGATGATAAGGACGATCATAATAAATCCTTAAAAAGTGTTCATGATAGGATACACATGATTCTAAATGTTTATTGTACATTATCTAAATCGGACTCCACAACGACCCTAAAACCTTCCCGTCGACCATGTGAAGAGT
>NW_022968573.1:0-228 GCF_012274545.1 Fukomys damarensis
ACCCAGGCAGACAAGGACCAGTCCTGTCGGATGTGTAAATGCCATCTTGGCAGTGGAAACTCCCGGAACTTATGGGAGCAAAGAGTTCCCAGTGCCACTGAGGAAACTTAGGAGGCTGCTGCAGGCCACAGATTTACCCAGTGGGAAGGATGGCGAAAAAGTCTAGAGATGGAGGGTTGTAACTGTTCAAAACTCCTGTGAAATAGTTTGGAAAGACTCTGATGTACA
>NW_022968574.1:0-220 GCF_012274545.1 Fukomys damarensis
GAAGAGAAGACAAAGGCCTGGGACTGGGGAGCATCTCAGAGGGTTGCAATCACAGGGCTTTGACCATAGGGTTTCCTGCGGGAGGAGGCCTCCGGGTGGAGCCTTGAGGGACAAAAGGTTCAGGTGAGTGGAGAAAAGAGTGGAGCCAGCTCTACCGGGCAGATGCTAGAGTCAGTGTGAGGGGTCTGTTCTCGCGTTCAGAGTCGAGAGAAGGCAAAGC
>NW_022968575.1:0-259 GCF_012274545.1 Fukomys damarensis
TGTGTTTATATTATCAATAGGTGGGTCACTGAAATCTCAAAGAAAATAACAACATAATTTGATGAAAATTAAAATAAAATACAACAAATAATTTGTAGCATATGGCTAATGCAGTAATTAAAAGAAAAGTTACCATTAAATGCTTAGGTGAGAAAAAAGAAAGATCTCAAAGCAATAATGTAAGTGTTCATCATATAGAAATTTAGAAAAGGAAAGAAAAAAAAGGAAAATATCACTGACTTTGAAAATGGTAAAATAG
>NW_022968576.1:0-303 GCF_012274545.1 Fukomys damarensis
AAAATCAGAATTCTAGTAATCAAGAAAAGGGAGAGAGACCTTTTCAGACAAGCAACTCACTGTCAGTACCACAGAAAGATCCTGGGGGAAAACTGAGAAATTGAATAAAGAAGGAGAAGAAGGAGAAGAAGGAGAAGGAGGAGAAGAAGGAGAAGGAGAAGACAAAGAAGAAGAGGAAGTGGAGGAAGAGGAGGAAGAAGAAGAATGGGAGGAGGAGGAGGAGAGAAGGAGGAGGAGGAGGAAGAAGAAGAGGAAAATATTTGAAGGCAGTACCGAAACTCTGACTTAGGTGAGTCATCAACG
>NW_022968577.1:0-875 GCF_012274545.1 Fukomys damarensis
AACACGATGCCTCAAGCATTGCTCCTAATCAGCCAGACTTGGCCTGATCCTGAGACACAGGTGCCAAGGAAATTCACGCGGTCGCTCTTGGAGGCTGTGAGGCCTCATGAAATTCAACTCTCATCCGGCTGTGTGTGCTTGGGCAAGTTACCTTCCCTCTCTGGTCTTGGTTTTGTTCCTTCTGGACAGTGATTATACCATCTGACAGGGTCACTGTGCGGATTCTGACAGCATGTTCATGCCTGGAATTTCATTTGTGTTTAACAAAATGTTCATTCTGTCTCCTCCAGGGTTAATCATGGCAGGAGTCGTGTAGCAGACCTGAAACTCCAGACTCTCTCAGCACAGCACAGGTCATTCGCCATCCTGGCCTTTCGTGCTTGGGGGCACTGAATTCCTCGGAACGGGGGAGTCCACAGGCTGTGTGGTGGGTTTCAGAGCAAGCTGAGGAGCTGAGCACAGACAGAACGCTGGCCTCTGAGCGGGCAGCTCTTGCTCCGGGACTGACCGTCCCCGCCTCACGAGGGCCTGCCCTTTTCAACCCCTCAGTGGTGCAGAAGCGATGGCAATACGTGGGAAACACTCATGCTTTCCCCAGGCTCAGGGTACGTGGCCCTGACTCCCCCAGGGCGGTCGGTGGCCCGCAGCACCCAGGCCGCCCATCACGGGGAAACAGCCCCCCTGCCGCAGGAGCTGCAATGCTGACCCTGTTAGGGAGCCGGTGGACTAGGTGCATCTGCGACCGACACTAGGTCCGGCTTCCGAGGGGTTCCCGTCCAGGCCAGGGGGCGTCTGCGTGAGCCTGGGCCCTGCACGGCGGACGGGCTGCGCGCCTGCTGTGCCCCAGTGGCCACCGTGAATGGCCACTTCGTGAC
>NW_022968578.1:0-204 GCF_012274545.1 Fukomys damarensis
TGTGTGTGTTTTGTAGCCTCTGTTTTTCCTCACTGAGAACACAGGGTTGGAGAGGAGCCATGATGAGGGCCTGGGTGAGGTATATTGTTCTAGTGACAAAAGGAGAATTTCCAGAAGAGTTGGGTAGCCAAATGAAGTGCACTTCTTTTCCACAGATGGCAGAGAGGGCAGCGCACTGAACTTGACATTTTCTAACTGTCAGTT
>NW_022968579.1:0-238 GCF_012274545.1 Fukomys damarensis
ATCTTTTTTTCTTCTCTGCATCCCTTGTATGTAGTTGATACTGTGCTGTATGTACAGTTTTTCGCTTAAATCATCTAACATTTTCGTACATCTTTAAGAACTCAAATATTAATAGTGGGTGTCTAATATTCTACGACCTAGGCACAGCATAACATTTTCTCAATCCATATTATAGGGCACTTCAGGTCTTTTTCCCCCCAGGTTTTGCTATTACAAACAACAATGAAAGGATTAACTT
>NW_022968580.1:0-1020 GCF_012274545.1 Fukomys damarensis
AGGGAGGGAGGGAGGGAGGGAGGGAGGAATGAAGGAAAGAAAGTCAACATTTAATAGACAAGAAAGAAAAGAGATTATTTACAGCAATTAAATAGCTATGGTTCAATTGGTACAAAGAAGGTTAATTTTTGTTACAAGAGGTTAATTCATTCGGGGTCATTTATAAATGTTTAACAGAGTGTATAAGAGGAAAGTTGGTACAAATGCTGGTATCAGAAGTTACCACTTCCTGTGATTCTGTTCACCTGGGTAGGAAGGTTATAAATGACTCAAGTCCAAAGAAAGTACATGGTTGTTATATTCTTGGCAACTTTTTCACTTGTTTGGATAAATGTAGAGGTGCCCCATTTGGAAGAGGGCTTCTTCTGATTTTGCATTGCTCAACATGGATAGGTGGAGATGTCATTATTCAAAACTAAGAACACAAAAGGTTAAGCACATATTCCGAGAGGGTAAATAGTAGAAAACAGGGCATAAAGAGTAAAATAATGACTTCATTTTTAGAACTGTGAGTTGGTGGTGCCTGTGAAACTCCCAGATGAAGACAGCTGATGGGATGATGGATATATAAATCTGAGATTTCAAGAATAAGAATCTTAAGAGTTTTCACTTACTGCCAGATTCTGTGCAAAGCATTTTCCACACTGTAGCAGAAGTTGCTAACTCTTTCTAAATGTCTCCTCCTTCAACAACTATATTCGTCTGTCATAATCCCCTTCACCTATCCTAAATGAATTCCTGATTTCTGGCTAGCTTGGGAGCTGCCTGAAGTAAAGACTTTGTTTACCAGCCTCCCTAGTGGCTACATGTCACCGCACAACTAAGTTTACACCAGTTGACTGGGAATGGAAAAGTAACTTCCAGGAAGTGTGCTCCAAGGAAAGCCTTTTCCTTACTCCTGGTGAAAAGGATGCAGATGATAGGATGGCGAGAATAGATATATACTTAGGAATATTCATCACACATACTAGAGCACCCAGAGGAGACCTGGATACCAGGAACCGTCCGGTATCATACCAC
>NW_022968581.1:0-1664 GCF_012274545.1 Fukomys damarensis
GAGATAATGTATGATTTCATGTACATTTGTAATGGACCATGGCAATAATGGTTAGGGTTGGGGATGGGGTTAAGGATTTGCATGAAATTAAAGAATCTGATAATTGGAGTGTGAATATGAAGGTGAGGCTAATGATTTTTATGAGGGTTAGGTATTGTTGTTTCATTTGAAATAGTGGAGAATTTCAGTGTGGCTGTGATGGGCATTTTTATGGTTAGGTTAGGTTTATGGTGAAGTCTAGGAATAGGAATAATGTCAGAATTTAACTACCTGTGTACTACAGTGTGGATTTCATGGTTGGTGTTAGTGTTAGTTTTAGGATTAGGGTTAGGAATGGTGTAGGAATGCAGCTACCTGTGTTAGAGTTAATGTTAGGATTCATGTAAGTTATAATCTTGGAATCTAAATACCTGCATATTGGAGTGTGTGTTTCATGGTTAGTATCAGTGTTAGATTTTGCTTTAGGGTTAGGGATAGTTTAGGATTTCATGTACCTGTGTATTGGACTCTGGGTATCGTGGTTAGGCTTACAGTTAGGGTTAGGTTGAGGTTTAGATTTAGGTTTAAAATTAAAATGCATGTACCTGAGTTTTTTTGGAGTGTAGGTACAAGTTTTTTGGGTTCATGTTATGGTAAGTGTACCAGAGAGTGTTGGAATTCAAGTACGTGGTAATTTGAGTGTGAGCATGATAGTCAGTTTTAGGGTTAATGTTAGACATCTAAATCCTGTTGGATTTCAAGTTCATGAGCATTTTACAGTGGCAGTGATGGGTACGCCAGGGTTAGGGGTAGTGTTGGGGTTAGGAATAGTGTCAGAATTTCAATACTTGTGAATTAGAGTTTGGTTTGAAAGTTAGGATTAGCATTACATTTAGGGTTTGGGTTAGGGGTGGGGATGGTATAGATATTCACATCCCTGGGCATGGGATTTTGAATATGATGGCTAGAATCAGGGTTAATTGTAGGCTTAGGTTTAGGGTTCCAATTAATGGACCTGAATTTTGGAGTGTGGGTGTGATTCTTAAGTTTAGGCCTTGTGATAGTGTAAGCGTTTTGGATAGTGTTGGCATTTATGCACCTGAGTATTTGAGTGTGGTAACTGTGATTAGGGTTAGGGTTATGTGTAAGTTTAGAGTTAGGGATATGGATGCAAGCCACATGCCTGATAATTGGAGTGTGAGTATGAAGGTTAGGGTAAATATTTTTATGAGGGTGAAGCATAGTGTTGGATTTCAATTCTTGAGTATTCCAGTGTGGTATGATGGGTAGTGTTAGGGTTAGGGTTAGGGTTCAGCCTAGGGTTCGGAACAGTGTCATGATTTAACTACCTGTGTACTGCAGTATGGATTTGATGGTTAGTGTTAGTGTTAGTTTTAGGATTAGGGTTAACAGTGGTGTAGGAATGCACGTATCAGGATTAGGAATAGGGTAGCATTAGAGTTAGGGTTAGGGTTAGGCTTTGGATGAGGGATAGCATTGAAGTTTTAGTACCTGTGTATTGAATTGTGGGTTTAAATTTTATTGTTAGTTTTAGTTTTAAGGTTATGCTTGTGATTCTTATATTTGGGGTTAGAGTTTGGATTTTTGGGAGGTTTAGCATCAGTTTTCAAATTCATGTACCTGAAATTTGGAATGGGTATTATTGTTAGGGTTCCTTTTTGTGT
>NW_022968582.1:0-216 GCF_012274545.1 Fukomys damarensis
TTGAGATAATGATTCTGCACGAATTCTTACCTTGATCTCACAGACCTCATATTTCTATGTTACTTAGTACTTTCTAATTATTATATTAAAATCTAGAGGAGTATCAGTGACACTGCATTCCAAATTCTCTTCATTTAACACTTGTATTTGACGACCATTGACAATATGGGTTTTAAAAAATCTGACACTTGTTGCAGTATTTTTGCAAAGCTTCTC
>NW_022968583.1:0-309 GCF_012274545.1 Fukomys damarensis
TTGGTTCTTCCTACCAAGGAACAGCAGATGTATTTCTATTTTCTTGTGTCCTCTTTGATCACTATTTTCAGGTTCTCTATGTAGAGGTCTTTTGCTTCCTTCTTTAGATTGATTCCTAGATTTTTCATTTTTTGGTTCTTACAGTTTCTTATGCTATTGATCTCTAATTGGATTGCACCATTGTCTGTAATATGCAGTGGATAGCTTCAATTATTTTGTATTTACTGAAACATGTTCTCTGAGCTGAAATGTTATCTATTTTGGAGAATGACATGTGTGCAGCTGAAAAGAATGCATATTCTGATTTTG
>NW_022968584.1:0-284 GCF_012274545.1 Fukomys damarensis
ACTATGGACAAGATCATGAGAGCACTTATTACCAAAGGCTTCCCAGACAAGATATTTCTTTAAGATAGTCATGGGTATCTCATGTGTGCAGCATGTTTTCAGTGAAACTTGACATTCTAATATCACAGACTAGGATGAGCACATTTTGTATGCTAGCAGAATTAATGGTTGGAATAAAAATAACTTAAAATAAAGTTTTATTTTTTTTAGTACTCCTATTTAAAAAAAAAATTGGCCTCCCTCTTCCAGGATGAATACCCTAGACAAAACCTGGTCCTCGTGCT
>NW_022968585.1:0-294 GCF_012274545.1 Fukomys damarensis
GTCTGTTGCTTAGGATGGCTTTTGCTATTCTAGGTCTCTTATGGTTCCAAATGAATTTTTGAACTCTTCTTTCTAGTTCTGTGAAGTACAGTGTTGGAATTTCAATTGGCATTGCATTGTATCTGTATAGTAGTTTTGGTAGTATGGCCATTTTCATGATGTTGATTCTTCCTACACAGGAGCAGGGGATGTATTTCCATTTTTTTATATCTTCTATGATCTCTTTTTTCGGAGTGCTGTGGTTTTCAGTGTAGAGGTCTTTTGCTTCTTTTGTTAGGTTGATTCCTAGATACT
>NW_022968586.1:0-864 GCF_012274545.1 Fukomys damarensis
TTTTGTGCTGGGTGTTGAACCTGGGTCCTTGTGCTTGTGAGGCAGGCAGCAGAACCGCTGGGCTAAATCCCCAGCCAAAAATACAGAACGATTCTATGTTGTGTGTGGAACCTACTTTTGGAGTTAAAGTCCTACATCCAAGATAAAAATGATGCACAGTAATTGCAGATTAAAAATATTATATCCCAGTCTCTTGGAGAACTAAGACAGGAAGATCCCAAGTTCCAGCCAAGGGAACTTAGAGATTTAACAAAGACTTTTCTGAAAGTGAAAATGAAAGGCTGGATGTGGTGCTCATTACAAAGGCCCTGGCTTCAATCCCTATACCACACACACTAAGATTGGATGCAGAGCTGGTAATCCATTAATGGGTTGTGGATAAAAAGTTGGATAGTAATTTATTGGGTGATGGTACTACTTTTCTCAGAAAATGTTGTAGGTGGGCAATCTTGTGTTAATTTGAAGGAAACAGCCCAAAGGGCTAATTTAAATCAGTTGAAAAAATTAAAATGAACTGCAGGGTAAACACCTTGTTTCACATCCGGGGGAAGGAACTCCACTGCTCAGCTGTGTGAACAGCCCAGTGGGATGGTGAACTCAGCCCAAATTAAAAAGTAGAGGGACAAAGTTTAATGAAAGGAGGATATTTTATTTGTGAAGAGGAAAAGGAGTGTGGGGAGAAGGTAGATAGCTACCTACCCTGATGAAAAAGAGTCAGAGAAGGGGACTCTGAAGCGATGGAGGACCCTGGGCCTTTGTTCTTGGCTGCTTTTACAGGGGTCAGAGACCCTTCCCTCCCACCTGGAGCTTCCAGGGTCGATTAGCTCCCGGGCGCCTCTGCCTCCGTCATCCTGGTAGTCTGTG
>NW_022968587.1:0-201 GCF_012274545.1 Fukomys damarensis
GCTGCCGTGAATAAGGCCACTGAGGACGTTACTGTATTTCTCTGTCTCTCTCTCTCTCTCTCTCTTTCTCCCCTGCTTTCAATTCTTTCACTGTAATCCAGAGTAGCCTCAAACTTGCAGAGACCCTCCTGTCTCCGTCCCCGAGTGCTGGGATCACACCCAACTCGTCAACTTTTTCAAAGAGCTGCCAGACTCTACTCC
>NW_022968588.1:0-271 GCF_012274545.1 Fukomys damarensis
TAGCTTGTCTACCCTTTAATTTGTGAGCATTTAAGAGAAACTATGGTATTGGGCTTGTGGTTTGAATTATGAGTAAATATTTAGAAATGTTAAACTTTTAATCAGTAGATGATTGAGGAAATCTAATTTTTCAAGTTTTTGGAAATGGAAAGGAACTTTAGTTTTTCGAACAGTTTTAGAAGATGTTGAGAATAGTAGAGAGTTCTCGTATACCATACATCTGGTCTTCCATGAAAGCAGTGGCTTCCCATAAATGATAGCAACGAAGTCA
>NW_022968589.1:0-209 GCF_012274545.1 Fukomys damarensis
AAATGTGGTCATTGACAAGCTTTCCCTTTTCGCCATGGAGACATTTTCCAGAGGACTTCTTAATATTCATCACTAGATTCTCAAAAATTCGAACTCTAACACAAACCTCTTTACCCATACTCCCTACCTTAGCAACCTGGCATGAAGATATAATAAATCCTAAATGTGTGTCTCCCACACCAAGCCCTCCTGGAGCTCCCAAGCTGGAT
>NW_022968590.1:0-202 GCF_012274545.1 Fukomys damarensis
CCCAGGTTTGGAGCTGCTGGACACCCCCAAGCTGCTTCCAGACCCTTCCCTATTGGGCATCGTGTCCCCTGTGCTTTCCTGCAGGGCGAGGTTTCCCTGATAACCCTTTGTCTTCCGAGGGCCCCTGCGCATTTTCTCCGGCCTCCGAGCTGCCAGCTCCACTGCCCAGCTCACGGGGCTGCGGCCCAGGCAGCCGGGCTCC
>NW_022968591.1:0-463 GCF_012274545.1 Fukomys damarensis
GGCCTCCGTCCCCGCACCGCTGCCCGCGCTGAGTCCCGGCCGCCCCACTCCTGTGGCCTCTCTTTGCGCTCAGGCACCAGGCCCCAGGGCCACGACCCAAAGGATACAATTCATGTAGGTGCATTGTTGGCCAATTGACCACGAGCACAGGTTGCCCACCGGGCCCTATTCCATACGGTATTTGTACAACAGGCAAAATGGCTCCAGCACCGGCAGTGGCACCTGCTGGGCCCGTGGCACCTGCTGGGCCCACGGCACCCTGGTTTCCAGTGCCACGCTGGCTACCATGAATTCTGGAGCCCCTCTGGTCACTTTCGCGGCCCTCTCCACCACTCGCACCGCCATGACCGGCCTGCATGGCTGTCCTTCCTCTTCTCAGACCTCTCGGTACCCGCTCCTACTAAGGCCTGAGGTGTCTACGAAGCGCCAGCCTTTTGTCACCCATAGAGCACCGCGACATATC
>NW_022968592.1:0-235 GCF_012274545.1 Fukomys damarensis
CCCCACTCATACCTGCCGGCATGCAGCAGAAAGTTGAATACCAGTTAGCCATGCAATGAGCTCTCCAGCCCTTTGGCCTGCGTCCAGTAGATGGATGAGAAATGTTTAGCAATGCAGAGACGCACACTCATACTGGCCATCATGCAGCTAACAGTTTTGTACCTGTTAGTCGCATAGTGAGAACGATCTCAGCTCGTCCTTCATCCAGCAGAACTCTGAGCAGTGGATAACCATG
>NW_022968593.1:0-580 GCF_012274545.1 Fukomys damarensis
CAATGGTGCTATGTGATGGCTATCATCCTCTGTCTAATTAACGGACACACAGGAAATGGGAGATATGCGTGCTGAAGTATAGAACTGTGCAATGACATGTAAAGAAGTCACAAGGAAATGAGGACCTAGGATGTGAAGTGGAGGCAGCCAGGGCAATAGGAACCTGCGGATGTGAGGAAAGAAGTAGAGTTCCGTGGGCAACTGTTTTTGCACGGGATCAGTGGGCACAGCAGATTTCACAGTTTGCTTGTAGGAGTGCACGTGATGATGCAATGCAGCCTATGGACTGGGAATTTGGAAGAGAGATCCAAGGAATCGGGGGAGCCACCAGCGTGAGCTTGGTGGGCAGGGAAATAGTAGATAAGAAGGAAGGGGCCTCTCTGAGAGGCAGGAGAGAAGAAAAGGAGAACTGCTTCAGAAGGAATAGAAAAGTCTAATCAAGTTATTGCAGCTTATCAATCACTTTACTGTGTCAGTGGCTTCACGAGGGCCTGAAGCTGAGCATTTTGTCGAGACTGAAGGACAACCCAGTCAGGCAAGGACCAGTCCTGTCGGATGTGATAAATGCCATCTTGGCAGT
>NW_022968593.1:1320-1635 GCF_012274545.1 Fukomys damarensis
GAACAATGGCATTGGCTCAATGGGTGGAATAAACAGAAGTAGCATAGACTCCCTGGCTTGCCCTGCCAAATGTCACTGAATGGGATATACGCAAAAGGGAAATAAATAAACCACACATATGCAAATACCGAATAGTTTCTCTGGTGTGAGCAAACTATTCTAGTACATAAAATCTTAATGAGGAAATTGAGAATGTGAAATAGGAAGAAAAGGTCTTCAGATGTAAGGATCGTGGGAAGTGTAGGGCAGAGAACACGTGGAGAAGGAAAGAAAACAGGACAAAATGAGAAAATGGAAATACAATGTTTGGAAATG
>NW_022968593.1:2056-2717 GCF_012274545.1 Fukomys damarensis
TAGTAGCACAGTCGTATTTTTCAGCCATTCAACAAGGACCCGACCCTTGCAACAAGTTTGTGAAAGTGTGTACGGAGATTTCATCACAGGTCCCAGCCAAGGGGAGCACACCTGGGGAAACTGAGGGAACATGAAACACAATTAGATTCGAGACTGAGTCCAACACTTTCTTTTCTTAAATGCCGTTTTCCACAGCGCTTTCTAAACGTGTTGAAGCAGGATGAGGTGCATGATTTGCAATTGGCAAAGCCCAAATTACATTTTAATGGTGCTATCTCATGCCTATCATCCTCTGTCTAATTAACAGACACACAGGAAATGGGAGACATGCGTGGTGTAGTATAGAACTGTGCAATGCCATGTAAAGAAGTCACAAGAAAATGAGGACAGGAGATGCGAAGTGGAGGCAGCCAGGGCAATAGGAACTTGTGGATGTGAGGAAAGAAGGAGAGTTCGGTGGGCACCTGTTCTTGCAGGGGCTCAGTGGGCACAGGGGATTGCACAGTGGGCTTGTAGGGGTTCACACAGTGCTGCTACATAGCAAACAGACAGGGAATTTGGAAGAGAGATACAAGGAATGGAGGGAGCTACCGGTGTAAGCTTGGTGGGCATCCAAAAGTAGGAAAGGCAGAAGGGGGCATTTCTGAGAGGCCGGAGAGAA
>NW_022968594.1:0-501 GCF_012274545.1 Fukomys damarensis
TGACTACCACGGACAGGGTTTTGTGTCTTCCTGTAATTATCCCTGTTCCCAAGCTGGGAGCCGAGTATTCCCACACCCCTCATATAGCACCTGTCCTTTCCCGCAGTGCACCCAGCCCCTCCCTGCCACCGTGGTTTCTCCCAAAATTTCACTAGGTCACTGAGTTCTGGCCTGATTCGCATACTTTAAATGGAACCACATTCCCCCTGTTGATCTTTAGCCAATCATTTTGTTTGTTTGTTTGGCTTCCCAGGATTAAAACCATCCATCATATACATTTTAGCTACAAGATTTCTAGAATGAATCTTCGCTTAACTAGAACAAGAGCTCCATGCTTTGCTCATTAGTGGACCTATTGCTTACATAGCTCCTTAATATGTAATGGAAAAGTTGTTTCTAAGTTAGTTAATTTTATCCAGCTCTACTTAGCTTTATGCAGTTTGTTTGTTTTTGAGACAGGATCTCAGTATGTAGTTCAGAAGGGCCTTGGACTCACTATCT
>NW_022968595.1:0-225 GCF_012274545.1 Fukomys damarensis
ATATTCCAGATTAAAAATAATTCTGGAAAGAGAAATAGCAGATTTCAACCAAGCCTCCTCCAACGATGAGGGGGTATGGAGCTGTGGAGCACACATTGCACTGGGTGTGGTAGGAACCTTTAGTTTTCTGACACAGGGTTTCAGTATCTAGTTCAGGATGGCCTTGAACTTGAGGCGATCCTCCTGCCTCAGCTTCCTGAGTGCTGGGATTACAGGCATGAGCCA
>NW_022968596.1:0-214 GCF_012274545.1 Fukomys damarensis
ACAAACACTCCCGTGGCCCTTACTGCATCCCAGGCATGGCTCTATGCGCTTTCCAAATATTAATGCATGTTAGCCTCAAGAACCTCTAGGAAGTAGAGGACTGTGGTTGTCTTTGTTGTACACTGGAAACCAAGGTGAGGAAAGGCAAGCTTCTGCCAAAGGACACATAGGAAGTGAGTGGTAACACTGAGTTTACAAATCTGTAGAGTCTGTG